>NC_092689.1:6452699-6732699 GCF_964275005.1 Diadema setosum | reverse complement strand
AACAATTTCTTAAAAACACCTTTCCGTGGCTAGGCTTGCGTCCACGCTTGATATTGTTATCTCTTTCAGAAGGGAATCCCTTGTTAATAATCATCATTGTAGTTTTCAAAGCATGTAAGATTTTAGTAAGAATAAGGATATTTTTAGGAGGAGTTCTTAATAACAAGGATCTATTGGTAACCGAAAGCTTAGATATCTTATAATCAGCGATATTCACGTTCCTGAGCTCAGCTGCGCTTTTTCTGTAAAAAAAAAAAAAAAAAAAGACAAACATTGTCTAGAGGCCCACACCCGCACACACATACAAGAACAATCGAAAATAAGGGCTATGTCTCATGATATGTCTCAAGGATAAAGTATCATAATTGTCCGTTATTAACAGCCGGTGCCATTTGCAAAGACAATAGATGGTTTGCGCGAAAAAAAGAAATACATATCTTGTTTCATTTCAAATTCAGTGCAAAGATATGCAAACTATTGGATACCATAATAGATGTTTTCGAGACAAGGAAAGACTATTTCGGAATACGAAATGACAAACTGATCCAAATAAAATTGCCAATTGAGTCGATAAAAAAAAATGATCTCATTTTGAAATTGCTGATACGCAACTTGATTCTCCTTTTTAGCATATGCATTTTTTCCCCTAAACCAAACAGAAATATTTGAATTGGTGTTTGTGCATGCCACAGCAGTCTTTTATGTTCTGCCGTTATTTCGCACAGTTTGCGCGATTCGCACAGGCGCCATTTTGCCATGCATGGTTTTCTGAGACAAATATTTTCCAAGACAAAGCGGACCATACCTTTCTACGCACGATTAGTAGCGACACAAATAAACATGTTCTTGCATAATGCTTTCTTGCTTAATGATTATCTTGATTCAATCTCGATGCAAGGTTAGTCATGTAATTCTCATTTATCAAAGCATGTAATTACTTAATTTCTGGTGTGTGTTTTGTTTTCTTCAACGAAATGCATCCGTCGATGATTGAGCACAAAACGATGCTCTCATATCCTCCTGGAATTCAATCTTCAACAGATCGTTTATTTCATCTGTTCTAAATCCTAGGGGTATGTCATGTATCACATTACCTGCAATGAGCAATGAGATCATTTCATTTGAATTGTCCTCCAGGTCCGTTTTATTTTTTTCTTTTCACAGACAATCGGCTACATCACAGTGATTTTCTTTTAATTTGGTGGAGATCTTTGACGAACAAAATGCGGGGGCAACTTTGAGCGTAATGTTGCCTCCTACGCATGCTGTAGCGGTCACTGTACTCATCAGACTGTGATCTGTGTATATACACAGTACTATTACAGGTTATTTTCACAATAAAGACTAGCAGTGTATTCGATTGTGAATAGTTTACGTTCCTGTTTCAATTTCAGCTTGACTTTGTTTCTGCATTTTTCCTTGAAAATCATACATGGATTAACAATTTACGTTCGAATTTGAACAAAATGTTTCATTTATAATGAATTAATTCACAGTAAAAATCACGATGATCTTTAAAGTGTTGAGAAATAAAAAAAAAAATACATTGAAGCCAAAGAAGTCAACAATGCACTAATGTGCCATCTCAGGCAGGTGCAGCCTCAGAAAAAAAAAAACACACACACACACAAGAAAAAAAAAAACCGCACACACAATTTGGCAATTTGTCATTTCACCTTGTTTTATGCTGGGAATGTGATGTAATAGACATCGGTGTTCATTCCGTTTTAAAAGGAATTCAGTAAAGACTTAGGTTAGGTTGAGAGGAGGCTCGTGATGATATGATATCACTTTATTCAATTCGCATACTAATCAAATATGATCGCTATGAGTGAAAACGTGAAATTTTAAGATTTTTTAATGTCCTACTTTCGTAACAATTCAATATTGCTCTATTTTATTCAATCGGTTTCATCAAAATCAAATTACACAAAGGGTATTTTCTTCTCTTAGGAGATGGGTGGGGTTAACAAGAATTTACACACAATGGAAACAATAATTAATAGCTGTGTGGCAGGTACCATGCGAGGTTTTTATGGCTAATATGGAGGCAGTTGTGAGTATATAAGTTGTCATAGTTACCGTAAGCATTTTCATCCGAAGCACATAGAAACATCTGTACGGAAAGAATCTCGGACATTACTTTTGATATTCTCAATCATGAGACACGTTGCGAGAAGAAAAAAACCGATAATAATAAGACACAATTCAACCTCTTGTATAGCCTTCTTGTCCAATTTCTCACATGGCTGTACCTTTCTATAGGCCTACTCATGACCATTGTCGAATATATATATATATATATATATATATATATATATATATATTGGTTATTTTCGTTCTCACCTGCCCAACTCATTATCTCATGGTACTCTATTATATTACAATTTGTCATGGAGGATGAAAAAAAGTATATAACACATAACAGCTGGGCTTCTGTATAATGCTGTTTGGTTCTTTCAGACGTCTTTCGCCGACTCATTATACCTTTGGGGTGAAGATGAACATCGATTCATTCCTAAAATTGAAATGGGGAATAGGGGAAAAAATCATTCACTCGTGTCTATTAATAGAAATCTTGGCTCCATTTAGCTATCGATGCAAAGGGCGTTTTTGGCGTCGAAATCAATGTCTCTTTGCAGCTCAGTGAAGCGCAATTTTTACCATGCTAGACGTCAGAATTCATTGATATTTCTGTTGACATAGAAACCAATTGAATTACTCAGTCGGTTGGCCCGAGGCGTAAATACGGTGTCCTTAAAAGGAAGATTTAACGGAAGGAAAAAAAGAAGAAAAACCAAAGTCCTCAGTGCGTTCCGTTGATTTGCTGCAGAATCTCTCTTTGAACTGACGTCTGATTCTTCTTTTTTTTGTGTGCAGAGAAAGGGAAGGGGGTGATGTTCACAGCGCAGTTTTTTTTTCTCGAGACAAAAAGAAACATTTATCTATAACCTTGTATGGATTTATTCAAACAAAGAGATATTGTTATTATTTATCGCTTTCTAAGAAGGTATGGTGCATCCCATGATCGCAGGATCTTAATTTTACCGCCAATGCCATAATTTCGCAGTTTCAATGTAGCTTCAGTCATAGGTGAAATTGGAATGATGTATATTGTATTCATGTGTGCTTGGGTCATTCTTTACATACATATTTTTGGACATTGTAACCTTTTTTAGAGCAACTTTAAAATACCACTGGCATTGTATGTAGCGTAACTGAATATGTTACTAACATCTTTATTATTACTATTTTGTTGTTGTTTCTTATCATTATCAACCGGTAAAGCGTTTTGATATAGGAAAAAAAGATTAGCTATTATGATAGGTGAGTCATTTTTTATGACTGTTGAGATACGCAGAGGTATATAATCACTTTGTGATGAGCAGTGGATACCGGCAAGTTTGAATGACAGATGGGACATACAGATTAACTCTGGCTGCGTTTTATATCTAACTTGAGAGAGAGAATCGCGTTTCAAAACGCGTTTGGAACGGTGTTTGAAAACATGGTTTGAAACGCGATTCTCGGAGAACATTGCATGCAGTTTTTGATAGGCATTATGCCGTGGCACACTAATGCCTTCAAAACTGCTAAGTGATAAAAACAAATATGAAAAACAGTTTCTTATCCGTTTTGAAGCTGATACAGCTATATACATTTTCTCCTTTTCTGTCAACATGGCGAAACTTTTTAACGTGCGTCCGTAAAGAGATTAGCAAGCTTTATGTGCGACGCGAACGTTAAGACGACGCTATTAGACCAAAAATGGTGTTCTGCACATGAGCGAGACAGCTGTTGTCCAACACGGGAGGAGGCGTCGCCTGAGCGTTTGCGTCGCAGATCTAAAGCTCGCTGTTATGTGGGAGTTGACATCGCTGAATTTTCCTGCCTATTTCTTACTGGGGGGGGGGGGGGGATATTGCATCAGATCTGCACAACATCAGAAATAAATTACCCCCTCCCTTAAAAAAAAAAAAATAATAAATAGATAAATAAATACAAAAAACTAAAAATACATAAATGAATAAAGAAAAAAGAAACTTTAATCTTCTCAAATGTGTAATCAAGTTACGAATCAGTTTATAGATTTAGCAGGAGAGAGGATTTGGGAAATTCCTCAGACTTAATACACACATAATATATGAATACCTATATGCGTGAGCGTGTATAAAGAACAATATCATAACTAAATATAAAGAACAATATCAAAACTATTTGTTCACTGTAGAGTTATCATTTCTTAAAAAACAGATTTTTGGTAAAATTATGTGGTTTTGCTTTCTTTTACTCCTAAACACTGTACGCTGTATCTCTTCTCTTCTTTCGAATTGTTCCTATTTGGGTATCCCGTGTTTTGTCCAAATTTCGTTTCTGTCTTGTTAATATTCCCATTGTCCTCTTCTCTCAAATGACATTGCAAGTACTCTGAATTTCACGTTATTTATTTTCGTGTGTATGTGTTTCATTCCTTCAGTGAAAAATAAGGGAGAACTGTTACAAACCATGTACATAATGCCCAGAGGCCGTTATCCAGGTCAAGCAATTTGCTCATCGGTAACGATTTCCTCCACTAATATACTTTAAGATAGACCATGAAATATATGTACGTATACAATTTACTTAATTTTCTATTTTATATGAGTACTCTTGTTCTTATTTTCATGTGAAAACTTTGAATCATCATACTGATTTCTTTCGTACAAGTGGAGAAATAAAACAAGCTGAAACCTAAAAAGGCCTCACATGGGAACACACAGAACTTTACGGCAATGAATAAATATGTTATAAATATATTATACATACAGTAGGACCAAATTGCTCTTAAAAGTTCTGATTTCCTTGATCTATCCGGATCAGTACGAAATAACACATTTTCCTGTTTCTAGTGACACGTTGCGTCCCATTTAATATTTCTTCTCTAATATTCGCATGGAGACACCCTCCTCCACCCAGTTTGAACTGAACTGAGAAAAAAAAAATGCCAGGAAATCAATACTAAATGCGCATGTGCGACACTCGATATCCTTCTGGTAATAATAATTGTTCTATATCCATAATAATTATCCACAGGTTATTCTTCAACCCCAGCAACCCTCAGGAGCCAGTGAGATGGATAAAAATAATTGTTCGCCAGCAGAGCAGAAAAGTTGCCCGCAGAACTGGCCCGTTCGGCAACCGGAAGAATAAGCGTACGGCTCATGTAAGTTGAATTTACTTGACAAGCACTTCTGCGTCCCTGGAAGGCGTAGAAGTGAAGCTATGTACCCCACCTCTAACCATGCCCCTACCCTCAACTTCATCTGTTGCATTTTGTTTTTGTCTAGCCAGTTGCCTTGTGGATTATATATATAATCCGTTTTCAGGAGATAACACAAACGTTTTACGTTGGAGATAAAATAAGACTCATTCTCTCAAAGCCATATATATATATATATATATATATATATATATATATCTACATGTATATTATATATATATATGTGTGTGTGTATATATATATTACATATTATATGTATATATATATATATATACATATATATAATATATATATATATATATACATATATATATATATATATATATATATATAAATCATGTATACATAAATTCCTTGTTCATTTTCTTCCCTTTCGCATTTTTTCATGGAGTGAATTGAAATTAACAGATCAGTGTCCCTTACAACACGATTGACTTGTTTATTTTCTTTAACTGTTGATTTGTACGTTAAAGTGTAAAGAGTTAAAACGAATGCGTGAGTGAGAGAAAGAGAGAGGGGGGGGGGGAGGAGAGAGGAAAGGAATGAATTCCCCGCAATCAAACGCCATCGATTGGCGGTCCCATGGAAATACCGTTAAGATTAAATAGCTGGTCTCCAGTGGGAATCGAACCCGGGTCAACATCGTCGAGTTTGACATTAACAAACCCGAATTCAATTATGTGAATGTAAGGGAGAGCTTTCTAACCTTTATACTGTTTTTCTTACTTGTTTGTCTTGTCTTGTCTTTTTTTTTTTGTGCTTTAAACTGTCAAAATGAATTCAAAGATAAAACTCCGAAAGTAGTCACCTCCGTTAAGAAGATTGTGGAGGATAGCGAATAGATTTGTTTCAAAGTCACTGTTTTAATGCAACACTTGCATATGTAACGCCCCTGCTTGTGAGAATAGAATGATGTCTAAGACCACGAAAAAGAAAAATGTGATTCTATTTCTCATTGTCTTCTCCTCGAAAGCATCTTGATCTCAATTTCTCATGAATTTCTCACATCTTCAATTGAAGATTGTACTGCCTATTCGCAAATTCTTGATTGCAAAGGAATAATCAGAAAATGTTACAAAATTACGTGAATTTCGTCATGTAAATGAAAGTTACAGCACGTTTTTTAAAGAAATATTAGAGATTTGTATCATTTCTCTTCCCAAAGACTTTATTATGAGAAAGATAAACGTTAGACACACGGTTACTGAAGCTACACTTAGTCTACAAATCGCATAAGAACAAATTGTATAACGCAAGTCTTAAAGATTAGGATGCTAAACGCATAAAGCTGCTTATAACAATTACACAAACGAACTTACAAATATCTTTTGCTGCTCTAAATATAAGTGTTAAATTGAAATCTTTGCCTCAGTAAAAGGTGAACAGAAGAAATCTGGAAGCATATTAACAGTATCTCAGGGGTAAAATAAAAGTAAACATTGCTGTGCTTAAACAAATGTTTCTCGAAAATTCATAACGGGACATAGTAAAACACAACTGTAACTCATATTTTGTTTATGTTAATGAAAAGCTGTCAAATCAATTTTTACCCAGTCTCACTCATTTCAAGAGTTTGATTTATGTCGGAATGTTGAATCCTTTTGTCTAAAAACGTCTTAGGAAATGATAAAAATATCTTTTCTGATCAAAACCTTTAACATCATATAGTGAACCCGATGATTATATATTTTTGTGTCATTAAACAATTTATCAATTGTTGTTGATCCGATTTATTATATCTTTGATATGCCACTTAGTACTTGTGTGTCGTTCTCAGTGAACTCAAAAGCAGCAAAGTGTCGCCGCTTGTTGACATATTCAGAATTAATGCGTTTCTTTTTCTATACCTTCAGTGTTATGGTTAGGTATCAGAAGGGATTTCCCCTATTTCTCCAACTTCTCAATATATGTAAATCTAATTCATGTTTCCTTGACTACCCTGCTTGTTTAAGAGATAATCCTCAAATTCCAGTTGCCTATTTAACAGTTACGGCATTTCATTCACTTGACAGATGAAAATTGATTCTATACAGTTAATTCTGCAGTTAAAAACTGCAGTTAATGCAGTTTTTGCTTCAGAGTACTATCCATACAACTTATCTTTTAAAAAGCTGTCATTTATTAGGTAGACCTATGTTTGTTTGTTTATTTGTTTTTTCATATTTCTATTTCTCTGCTCCTTTGTATGTGTGTTTATCTTTGCACGTGAAAAGTAGTTTTTGCAGGTATCGAAGTCTACATTTTTGTTTATGATAAAAATCACTATTCAGCACATTTTTCTTGAATAATACGTACCATTGTTTAAATATTATTTTGGCCCTACTTTCATTCATTCATACATTCATTCTTATTTTCATTTCCAAACAGTATACATTTATGTTATAAACGACAAAATAGCAGTACATTCCATGTAACATAATAACATAAAGAAATACATCTTATTTCACAGAAGACTTGAAATGAAAACAGAGGGGCTGCTAAAAAGCAAATTACCACGATTTAGATATACATTACTTACTAAATGTGTAAACCATAGCATATCAACGAGTACAAAAAAAAATGCACTTACTGTTATATCACTGATAACATGACGCATACACACACACACACACACATACACACTGAAGCAGAACAAAAAAGAAACAGAGGAAAAAAAACAAGTATTCAGTTACCCAGTAAAAAAAAAAGAAGAAGAAAATAACAAACAGCACAGAACATTAGGGAAAAGGAAGCAAATATATATATATATATATATATATATATATATATAGAGAGAGAGAGAGAGAGAGAGAGAGAGAGAGAGAGAGGGGGGGGGGAGTAGAAAGAATGAAAGGCAGTCTGCACGTCCACGATGCAGGGCGAAACACGAACAATTCCGAGTCAGACAGACAAAAGGTTATGGCGCATTTTCTCTTTCAAATACCAAGTTTATTTTCCTTAAAAGAATCAAATAAACTAAAACTCGATAATTTTGCGAGGATGATATTGATGATGATTGCTTATATCATAAAGGATTCGGTGGTTCACAAGATACAGCGTTGCGGGAAATGAGTGCACTCAATCGTAATTAGGATTCAGAACAACAAATTTCCGAGTATATATTTCATTGTTTGTTCCAAAACGAAGACTTATTTTGTAAACAATTCGCACGTAAAGATGTTCAGCGGATATGCTCTCAATTTAGGGGGATGCATGGAAGTATATACAAAAGATAGGGTCTGAAATCTAGAAGCAAATTAGACAGGCACATCACGGTAAGACAAAATACCTCCTTGAAGCTCGGAAGGAATATCTGTGATAAACAAAGTGTAGGTAATCAATTCACACTGCTTTGCCTTTTCTCATATCCTATTTGTGTAATCTCGTGCGTTGGTGTACCTGAGACTTTGCTAATTGGCGCGTTCAGTTCAATCACCCCCACTCTGGTTATTTCTATCGTTTTCTTAAAAATCTACACATCAATTTGTTCGGTTCTGCCTGTCCGTCTAAATCAATTTGTCAGTCAACAAATATTCTGTGAAGCGAATCGCTGTCTGTGATATTGAATATTCTCTAAATCTCCCCCTCTTTGTTATAAAAAAAATGAATGGAACTCCCCTGACGTTAGAAATTTGAACTTGGAATTGATCTTAATCATATTGGTTCAAGATACACACTGTAATAAAAAAAGGAACTGGCAGTGGCTTGAAAATGAATATCTATTTCTTTGATCTAGTTCGATTTGTTTTTGTGGTGGTCTCTTTCCAATAATAGATTATATGGAATACATTTTGAGGAATGGCCAAGCGTCTTGAAAAATAGATATAAAATTTCAAAAAAAAGCATGTTGTATTTTGAGTTCGAGATCTATAAAGCGAATCGATTCTGTCATTTTCATGATTGTATTGGTTTTATCGACGATCACTTTACTTGATAATGAAGTCTTACAGAATTTGGATAACTTTGCTTCAGAATATGACATGGGATGACATTTCCGTATCTGACCGATGGCCTGCGCGCGCACGCACGCACACACACACACACACACACACACACACAAAGAATGTATCATTTAATACCGATTCGTGCAAAAATCACGTTCCTAACATGTGACATGAAAAAAAAAAAATCTTTATCTTGCGAGTCTTGTTTTTCAAACCTTGCCCTGAAAAAAAAAAAAAAAAAATCACGGAGAAGATTTGACATCAATTTTCCAGTGACACAATACCCTCACGATATGCGCTCATCTCGCTTTGTGATAGACATTCATAAACTTGTGCTTTTTAATAGAAGAATGGTCAAAAGGAAGAACCGTGCGTGTTTGTGTGTTTGTGTGCGTGCGCGCGCGCACCTGTGTCTGCAATAGGTTTGTTTGAGCGAGCGTCTGTGTGTGTCTGTGTGCGTGTGTTGTAATGCTTATTAATACCACTTTGTAATACAACCTGTTTGCCTTTGCTTAGAGAGAACCCTTCTTTCTAAAGCGGTCATGCAGCAAGTTTAATCTAACAAATATGAATGGGTTACTTGATGGTTAATCCTCCATTCAGATATTTCTGTAATTTTGTGAACAGAAAGGCTTGACCTTTTATAAAACTTTGAATAGTTCCTGGCCGGATCTTCATAGTGTATAAGCTGATGCAACTCCCCTGAACACAAGAAATTATCTGCATCTCTTCTCTCACAGAACAATTACTTGAGAAACAACAGGGCTCAGCGGTTCAATTCGCAAAATCAGCTCTAGATCAAAAGAGCATTTTTTTTAACAGCCTATACTAGCAAAATGATTGCTTTTCCAATGAGTTGTGACCACTTGAAAAAGTTTGCCGTCTGCCAAATTCATTCAAAACCCATTCTTTGTCTTGAACAGGTTTGTTTGTGTGTGTGTGTGTGTGTGTATGTGTATGCATGTCTGTTCATTGAATCTTTGCTTGCATTGCATAGCTCATTTTGCGTCATCAGACCATGTTATTTCAGTGATGATGAAGATAAGGGTGATGATGATATCATGATATAATGATATTCCTCATATCGGGTCCCGTTCTTCACTCAATCTGTCGGAAATTAGGACTGACATATAGCTTGAAGAAATTTACCCACGTTTTCTCCTGGGCCCTTCTGTCTGCCTTAACGAGTTGAAAAGGCTCGGTCCTCCCAAAACCCTTTGTACTTTTCATTTCATGTACACGTACAAGGCATACACTAAAGAAAAACGAAACCAAATGCATTAACACTTACTAGTTGTTAAGACAAAGTGTACCCTCGGCTGCTATGGCGTGTTATTTTTTTTTTCTAATTTCATTTACTTATTTTTTCCTGCCAATCGTCTGAAAGACGACCCTTTAGGTTTTGTTTTGTTTTGTTCTTGTTTTTTGTTTTTGATGCCGTAAGTCGACAAAGTATGGAATTGAAATCCTGCGCGTCTACAAAACGATACCTGGTGTTGGTTGATGTTCTTATTTGTATCGTCTTTGATTATTCTGTATGAAAATTGTCTTCAAGCCTTTCATAATTCCTTATAATCACAAATGCGCAAAAAACCTCTTAGTTCGTGGCGAGCATATTGCGGCCAGTGCGAAGAGAGTTAACGCCAGTTGGCTGATGCCAGACCCAGCCAATACAGCATCAACACCAGGTTGAGACGAGACCTCCCCCCATTTACACTGACTCACTCGCTCTGTAAATTAGCTACCAGTCTATTGATCACAGGTTATCGAGCGACTGGCTCCGTGTTGTGCGACTCCTTCGTTATTACAGATGTCGCAGTTGTTAAATCATATCGATGTCGTTGCGTGATGATGTGGCTCCCTCTCATTTTCTCCCTTCTCTTCCTCCCTCCCTCTCTCTATCTCTCATTGAGCGTGTTTATACAGAGAAGCAAAATACGCGTTCATGCCGGCTCATGCCGGCTCATGCGAGAGGACCTCTCGAATTTTGCTCTGTATAAACACGGCGTATGCCGGCATACGCCGCCAAATGCGGGCTCATGCGAGAGGTTCCGTCCGCCACCTTTTGAGGTGGCCGATGCGAGAGGAGCCTCGCGTATTTTGCTGTGTGTTTATACAGACGACCGAAATTCGAGAGGTAACCGGAAAGCGTGTATTTTAATATCTGTCATGATCGAACCACGTCTTCTCCTTCTTACTGAAAAACTGGATTTCAATTGTTCATTTGGCCGGGTGGTTGTCAAGAGGAATGCTACAAGAATGATCTTCAAGCTTGGTGGTCCTGATGACTTTGCCGGTGCCATCTTGATTTTTTTTTTTTTCATTTTTTCCCATCATGCAACAAACTGCACTGCGAACGTGACCTATGCTTGACCCCAAAATTCGAGAGGTTCGGTTCAGCTGAGGTCCGCTCGCATCGGCTCGCATGAGCCGGTATTTTGACTTCTGTATAAACACGAGAAATAAGCGCTCATGCGGGAGGTAAAATACCGGCTCATGCGCGCCGATGCGAGAGGCTCCTGTATAAACACGCACATTCTCTCTTTACACTTTTCTGTCTGTCTCCCTGTTTCGTTCTTTCTCTCACACACACTTTCTGTGAGGCTCTTTGCAACAATACCTGGTGTACATCTTTCTGATCCGCATCGTCTGTAACAAATGCGAGAAGGTTTTGTGAGGAATTTCATAGCGCAATTTGCGCGCCGGCACCTGTTTGTGGAATGCAAAAAATGTTTCCAGTTCTGGTAACCTATTGGGCATAAGTGTTCTCCAGCGCACGTTGTGCACCTGTCTGACATCTTGAGGAATTTCGGTTGGTAGCGTGGATGGTGTGGGCGGATACTTTTCGACTATTTCACGTGTAGCACGCGTGTTCCGTCTTGAACCAGGTGAGATTCATATTATTGGAAATATCTAGATCTACACCTCCCTAACTTTCACTGAATGTTTGATTGCTCTGATTTGCCTGCTTGTAGAGTGCATAGATATTAGTTATGTTTTCGATCCCCCCATCGTTAAACAAGAAACTCAAGTCGCTTTAGCTCTTAACATCATGTTTATCATCACATATAGTCGCCAGCAAAAGCGCAATGCGGAGTGCAAAGCTACGGGGTTAATGTGAGATGCAAAAGGTAAACACTTTAGCATTGCTGAGAGAGAGATCAGTATAAACGATGTTGGCATTCAAAAGGCATTGTGTTGGTGCAAAGAGAGCTAGCTTCTGCCTGACAGCGGATCGATGCATTTTCTTTTCTATCACCTTCATTTCGAGGACTTTTTCTCCCTCTCATGACCACGCATTATTTTGCTGTAAACGAGGTGATTTAGGCGCGTTCGATTCCTCCGTTGAGGTTGGAGACGCCTAGATGCGTGGAAGATTTATCTTTGCATCTGAAAATTTGCCACAGAAAATTGCTGACATATTTTTTTTTAACTCTAAGTAAATAGAATTAAGTCAAATGTATATCTTCTATCCCTAAACATCTATTGAATTAAAATCAAAAAGAAAAAATAGAACATGACTCATCTTGTTATTTTAGGACCGGATCCTGAGGCTTTAAAATGTTCAATGACAACTTCTGTATTGGTTCTTGTGTGCATAATATCTGCATTGACAATGTCATATCAAATAAGACAGTGATGTGTGAGTGTATGTTTTTGTGGTTATCTACATAATATGCATGAAATATATAGTTATTTGTGTCTGCCTTATAGTATTCGACGATGCGGCGCCTATTTCATGTTCTTTCACACGAGACTATTATATCCAGACTACCACTCCATTCCATCAAAGCGAAACACTAGAAAACAATTATCGTAATATGTTGTCAGTGATTGTGTAAGCATATGGGGGGGGGGGGGCTTTTTGACACCTGTCAAAACATACAGATCAGATACCAATCTTTTATTATTTGGAAAAGTATCCATCATGCATAATATCCACTAATCTGTGTACATGTGTCTAATGATTAGCTTAGTACTGTTTAGATGCCTGTTATATACACATATGCATAAATATTATGTAAAGCTCATACAATATTACGCATTCATGTAGGCCTATATAAATATACATATTAACACGGGTGTGTACATGTTGTGTGTACGCGTATGTACGTTTGTTTGTGTGTACATGTGAGAGAAGAAAATGTCCTCTCGCTGTTCACAAGTATAACCACTTCTGTTTGTTGACGGTGTAATTCAATCCCCCACGGAGTTAATTAGGCGAATTGGTCTTTGTCTAATCGATTTTCTGTGTTACAGGGTAATTCAGTCGGGTACGCTAATGGAACGAGCATTTATCTCGACACTTTACAGTGGCCCGACAGATTCATTACCTAACGATAAACTTTACACGTCGAGTACCTGGATCGTATTAGGAGCCATAACAGTTCCAGGATCTTATCGTGTGTAAAACGCCCGAGTCTCAATCTGGAGAGAGACATATTTATATTTCGTGGCGGGACTCTGAAGCCGCACTCTGCAACCACCCCGCCTTGTCCAAACCAGCTCTTCGATTTCTGGCACATGCGTTATCCATCAAAATAGTAAAGGGGGCGTGATATTTTATTGAGTATTGTTTTAAATCTCGACCCAATTCTGCCTAATCTCCTGCCTAGGCCATGATTGATGTATTTGTATATGCCGCAGTCGCTGGGAGCGAGAGTCGCATGTTTTTGTTGTTTTAAGACTTATTCTTTAATCTTGCGGGGATGGGGGTTGACATACATAGTGGTTTGATTCAAGCTTATAGAATAGTTTTGATGATTATTACTTGTGGAATCATGTAGCCAAACTGGCACCTACTGTGCATAACATTCTTTGTTTCTCCTTTGCATGTCCATTTACACACAAGAACCTTGCTTAAATGGGGAAAGCAAGTACACCCTATTCCCTTCTTTTCCATTTGCACATTAATTTAAAGAAACAACAATTTCCCCTTTTATTGAAATGTATAGTTGTGTGTCAACAAAGTAAGGGTGCTTCAATTTCTGCCAAACCATATCCATTCGCATGACGCAATTCAGTTTAATTACACAATCAATACAGCGTTTCATATCAACTTCCCCCAGTGCAAAGCTATCTGGGAATTCAATTACGGGTACTTGTAAGTGTGAGCATTTGTGTGTGCTCATTTTTGTTGTTACTGCTGTTGTTGTTTTGTGTGTGTTTTTTGCCTACGTCTGTTTTCAAGTTTGCGTCTGTACGTGATCTTAAATGGATATTTATATAAAAAATACCTGAAAATGTTATAACGTACAAGTAACGAGACACACAAATGGATACCGTTTGCTATCTACTGCAGATGGTAACCTACTGAGCATAATTTCATGAGCTTTCGCGTACGATAGCATACGACATTAGTAAGCTTAAGTAAAATCAAAGCAAATAGTAGCCACTGTGCTTAATTATCCTTTCATATGGTTAGGTGTCTATTTTTCAACAAATGTTTTTGCTGTTGTTTTTGGCAAACTAAATCTTCAGACATAATCCTTGTCTCCATTGAGTGTTAAGGATTAACTGCATCTAGCGAAAACAAACCTTTAGAAAACGTGAGCTGACAAAATCAGTTGCGTATTAAAGATAATCAAATCTCATGCACGATGAAATTTCATTTGTATTATGTCAAATCGTCTGGTCAACAACTTCCTCTCAAGAATATACCTACAATTTCGCATTCACTGGCTGTAAATTTCCTCGTTTATTAAGTCTGGTTTTCTCATGCTTTCAAAGTGACATGTATGTAAATGTACAATAAGTTAAAAAAAAACTAAAAGATTAGTTTATTTGGGTCAATAAGTTCTCCCCTTCACATCAATCAACGACATTAACCTTTAATCGCTAGAATCACTGAGAGGGTTTAATGAAGGGAAAGGTGAGATTCATACAACGTTTAACAGACACCTCTGTACACTGTGTGACCGATTGGGTCGGAAGTAGCGCGTTGCTTAATGATCACTACCATCGGCGGGCGATGCTGCCACCTAGGGTGTAAGTATGAGGCTCACATGCATGCGTTTTCACCAGCCCTCGCCACAGGATCCGGAAGCTCTCGGGATAAATATAGCTCTCGCAGGCTCTTCCAGGGCGTAAAAACTGTCACTTTGGCAGCGGAAAGAGTGTATGTCCGGGAGAGGGAAGGGAGAGAGGGGGTTGGAGCGCCAGGGAATGGGAGTATAGAAGAGTGGAAATGCGAGACAGTGGGTGAGTAATTCTATAGGTGCAAGGCGATAATGTGGAGCTGTGTGCACATGATGTGGAAAGATTGGAAATTAAAAGTAACGCGATCCTCTCTATGCTAATGCAGCTCAAGGAAAATTTCCACCACATGATACAATTGTTGTTTCCTTTGTTTTTGTTTTACTGCAGAATACTCTATGTCTCACAAGGATTCTTGTTGACAGATTCCATGAGAAAAAAAAAAATCAGTAAAGACATCACAAGACTTTCAAACCTGTTCTGAAGGTTGTCGCCTTCTCCCCCCCCCCCCCAACATAATCATGACGTTACTTTTTTCAAGAATGGAATGGCTTGTCGGTTGTCCTTCCTGAGTCCTCCAATAATGGCAACCAACTAAATCATCGGCTACAAGTTATTTGCCTAAAGAAAAGACGTCATCATCTTTCTATAAATCTTTGTATACTTAATTTGCATTTGTGTGTGTGTGTTTGTGTGTGTGTGTGTGTGTAGAAAGACTTTCCTCCCGAAGTTCTAATATTTGAAACATTACGATAGTGTAAACAGGGTGCACGGTGCGCCCGATCTTCGACCTACGGTTGGATCGAAATGTTCATGTTCTCCTGTGCTTGCCACGGGAGTTGAAAAGGAAATACCTCCCGGAAATTCTGAAACATGAAACCATCGAAGCGGGACGAATTGCGTCAGATTCGTTATCAAATCAGTTTAGGGAAAGTCTTTTTTTGTGGAAGGGGAGGTGCGTCAGACCAGAGATAAATACCTAACAATTCTTTGTTTAATCTGTTTAAAAAAAAACAATGTATTGTACGTAATAACAAATGAGATATAAATCATTTTGATTTGTTTTTGAGGCTAAATATCTGTCAATTTCCTGATGGCATTGTGCGGTTCCATCGCAAAGGGATAATCGCACAAGTCATAACGATGCTAAAGATTCCAAAGACTGAACAGGAAATATGTTGATAAAAAAAAAAAACAAACAAACAAGGGAACGCTCTCATATCATCGCCGCCCATAACACAGTGAGGCAACTTTCCCCGGGATCGATGTCATACATCTTGTCAACAAACGATGTAGTCACCGCGCATTACTCACTGGCCATGATCTCCTGACTAAGTGAACGTAATCACCGGCCGCCTATTGGCTCTAATTGCGTCTGGGATAATTGTGTGTGCGTGCGCGTGCTTGACTTTGGAGACCTGCATGACTTCAACGTTGCAACATGGAAATGACCTCATGCATGTACTGGCTTGACTTCGGGTTCGTGACGAAACGGTGACTGTACATATTAGGGAACACCTTAAAGAAACTTTGCAGAGGTGATTTAGGAGAGAGTGAATCAGAAATGTCTGTTTAAACGGTTTGCACTCTAACTTTTTCTGTGGAATTAAGTGTCACAATATTACAAAAATAACTCTGTTATGCAAGCTTGCAGCGTATTTTCGGAAACGGCAGATTTCGGTAAGACAATGAAAGCAACACTGATTTTCATCACCAGTCCACGTAATACATTGAATACTGTTTCTTGTTAGTGCTGTGGGCTACTGATTTTATTGAAAGTATAGTTTCCGCGACATAATTTTTTTTTTTATACAACCGCTTGATTTTGAAAATAATTGTTGATTCGAATACGACGAAAGTTTGTAGGTTTTCTTAATACCATACTTTCTTACAAAGTATTTTTTCTCATGATAAAAAAGCTTTATCTGCAAATTCATCGATCATGTGATATTGAAATCAAAGGGTGAAATAAAGCAAGTGCAAAACATAATGAATCTTGATGAATCTTGACCGTATATAACATAGTTCATTAAGGAATGCATCAAACTAAACTGTGATGAATGTTTTGGTAAGTTTTTACAATCACATTTTCTCACAGCTCACGTACAGGATATGATTCATCTTGACTTTTCTCCGGCTACGTCTAGTAATGAAATAAAAAAAAAACAACTAAATCATTAATAACTAATCACGTCAGCAGGGAAATCATCCTATAACCGGTTTTATGCGTTGCGCAAGTGTTGCGTAAATTGGTTGTGCTTATGACAGTCATTTGGAGAAGCATGACACGTTTTGGTCTCAATATTCACGGACAAGTTAAGGGGAATCCCAGAGCTTGAGTTTGATAAACGATTCAATACTGAATCATCTCTGATCTCATTACTTGTTCCCCTCCCATCCCTCCCTCCCCTGTACAATGGATATATCTTATCTCTCCCCTATCCAATCTTCGTCTCTCTCTCTCTCTCTCTCTCTCTCCTATACACTGGAAATATCTTATCTCTCCCCTATCTAATTTTCGTCTCTCTCCTATAATGATGATGATAATAATAGTAATTACATTTATATGGGGCTTTATACGGGTGTTTCTATACACTGGGTATATCTCATCTCTCCCCTATCCAATTTTCGTCTCTCTCTCTCTCTCTCTCTCTCTCTCTCCCTCTCTCTCTCCTATACACTGGGTATATCTCATCTCTCCCCTATCCAATTTTCGTCTCTCTCTCTCTCTCTCTCTCTCTCTCTCTCTCCTATACACTGGGTATATCTCATCTCTCCTCTATCCATTCTTCGTCTCTCTCCTATACACTGGATATATCTTATCTCTCCTCATCCAATCTTCTCTCTCTCTCTCTCCCTCCATCTCTCTTTCTGTCAATCTCTTTCTCTGCTATATCAGAATCTTCCTTATCTGTTTCATTTCCTCTATTTTTTTCTCTCTCCCTTTTTCTCATCGTCTGACTGATGAAAATCTTTAGCATATTTTCTCTTCCTTCTCTTCTACTTTTCCTCCCCCCCCATTCTCTCTCTCTCCCCCCACAAATCCACATAATGAATAATCTTGGTATTTCTCCAGTATATCCCCCTTTCTGTTTCTGTCTATATCTCTCCTTCTTTGTCCGACAATCTGTATTCCACCATCAGTCTTCTCCCTTTTCTCTCTCCCTCGTTCTCTCGAGAGACATCTAATCTCTCTCCCTTCCTATTTCTTTGGTGTTTTTCTTGCTTGTGAAAACTGACCTGAAGAACAGCTTGCTTGCTGTTGAGACCTATAAGTGCCGCTTAAACAGTGCTGTGCACTAAATAAATAAAAGACCTGGAAGCAATAAAAAAATATATATGTATATATGAAATGAAAACACCCCAGCAGTGTTATATTGTACGCACACAGCATGCATTCGAGGTGGTTTGAATAGTTGCGATTGCTTCGTGCAACTCCGCTGTATAAAGATATTCTGCGAATTCGGGAATACTGTGTAGGAGTTGTTTTTTTTTTCCCTCTCTCTCTACCTTTTATACTCTTTGCACGTTGAACCTTTGTAAGGCGATTTGAATGAAACGCATTCACGGTTTAACAGACGTTTTCAAGCGCTCGTGTCATCATATGAGCCAAGGTCATACGTGTGTGTCTAAATTCAAATTCAATCCTGTGTACACAAGTGCCTTATTAAGTATATATGTAAACATACTTTTATGAATGTCTATGTTTACAAAATATATGCACATGCGTATAGAATTACTTTGATGTATACCCAAATACAAGTGTATGGCCTTGCAATGTATATGCAGATAGATATTCAGATAGTTGTCTATGAGTAGCTTCACTAATACGGTATGCTTGAATGAAAATGTTTGCAAGAGTTCTGTGTGGAAATGTTTATTGCATTTATCAGGAGAGGGATAAAGGTTTATGTTATAAGAAATTGTTTGTTTTTGGTATGTGATTTCATCATATTCTTTTTTTTTTCATGAAACTTGTGAATATTCATAGTCATAGCGTCTTCTGTCGAAAATACTCCAGTGTAGGGACTCACATGCAGGTAATCATATAGGCATTATTTAGATACATTTCCATTCATACATATCCATGTGAACATGCGTGAATATGAATATGGATTATAAGGTGGTTTATATATGAAATATTTGTATACACACACACTCACACACATCATATACTAATATACATGCGTGGTAGTGTATAGTGGTAGAGTTGTATGGTTTGCCGCGGTACCGTGGGCGACTATGTTTACGATTACTGAAGAATAAGAGAATATTCAACGTTGAAGTGTCTTGCCCACTCGCCTGGTGTTAGTAGGCATGTAGGCCTATCCTTTATCGTTGCTATTGAAAGAAAACTGCCATTTTCATCTGCCTTGTACACTGAATTCTTCGCCTATGTAGCGTTATGAATGTCCAAGTTGGAGGAATCACATATGGTACAATGGTTAAACTGCAATCTTTGATTGTGTTATCAAACACGCGTCTTGTTCACCCACTCACGAGACTCCTGCCTTTTATTTGTCATTTTAAGGCAGTCGCAAAAAATGCAAATATACAAGATAACGATTCAAAGATAGTGTATTTGTGCTTCTATTATTCGCCTTTCTGATGGGCGCCATTCATTCGAAGTGATTAGGCGAGTATTGAAGAGATTTTGCCATGAATCCGTGGCTATCTTGCATTCAAGGATATAAACAGCACGCGAGAATAGTCTCTTAGTTAGAAAATATGCATCTGTTTATCAGCACACCCACTTCAAAAACTCGTCGAATATAAAGGTAATCAAAACGCTTCGTTCTCGTGCCTGAGTTGTCCATCGTTTTGACGACACTAGTGACCTTGTGAAAAAAAAAAATCCCTTGAAGAACCGCGTGCTGAGTGGCGCACAGCTGCTACGGGTCTCCATCTTTCTAAGGGAAAGTGGGAGTCTATCTTATAGGTGTAAATTTGATTGTCAAAGAGTATAAGAAGAAAGTATAAAACAAAAGAAAAATAACTCAAAGCTTAGACATCATCAAAGATCCATGACATTTTACACCTTTGTTTCCTCAAGCAAAAGAGCATTGATGTTCTGTAATTGTGTCCTTAATTAGTGAGAGAGCCTGGAGAAAATAACGAGTTGGCAATGGGCAGAAGGTACTTGAAAATTAATTTCTCAGGTTCTTATGTTGCTAATTTCCTTCTCTCTGTGTGTGTTAATATCATTATAAAAATACAATCACGTAATTATATTCTTACTGTACGTCTGGGTGACAAACATCTTGTCAAAATATTTACTTTTTAAAGTGGTAACTCTGTTTCGGAAAACTGTCCCTAAAACTTCTGTTTTGCATTGAGCATCGACGTGTAGAGTCCATCTTTGCATTCATCAAATCATTTTTTCTTTGGTTATTTTGTTTTTGTAGAGTTAAAAATCGACGGTTTGGATTGCACTATTCAATCACCCAGGGGATTTTCTGTTCTCGTGGAAGTATATTATTATGGTCATGAATATAATACTCGGATATCAGATTAGAAGATGACATGTCACCAAGCCTACGTTGAAAGTTTAAACCCTCTCGATAATTGGAAAATGTTTGTTACTCTCTGATGAAAAGAAGAAAATGAGACAAAAGAAATGTCACAGTACAGAAAAAAAAAAATCAAACACTTGAGAGCATACAACTACTGTCGTGTCTCCGCCGGCATTGCCCTCGCAGTTAAGATAATAGACATCTCAGATGAGCTTACATTCACATGGTATGGTGTCTGCCAATCTAACAAACAGAAGCTAAGTAGGAGGGGAAACGAAGAGGTGGGGGCGTCTCAGCTGAGGCCGGACCGCGCGATCAAATAAAATTTCGATCCGATTTTGACTCTCCACACTGCGCGCGGAAATGTCAATACCGATATCTATACCCGCTCTAAAAGTCAGTTCGTGTGGCTCATCATGCGCGCACGACAGCTGCACGGACGAAAAATTCTAAAACTGTTTTTCTGGCGGGGGTTGGGGTCTCTTTACGCAGCGTAAGCAATCGATAGCATGGTAATTAACATCTTTCGCTCAATTGGAAGAAGTTTCACAGTTCACAGCCTCGAACAAATAAGAGAATTTTTTTTTTCTCGAAGAATTCCTGACAATAAAATGAAATATTCACGTCATCTACCAAAACAGGAGGCAGGAATTAGTGACTGACTTAGTCATTACTGATATTACAACAGAAGATCTAAAGGTCGCTCTTAATAAGTATAACTGAACTACTTGCTTAAACACAGTGGTGTTATTGGGAATTTCGAAAAGCTGATATGCTGCAATGAAATAAAGCTTCTATATAAGTAAACGAAGTGCAAGACGTTGTCAATGCGTAATGGCTCAGCCGAGTAAGAATATTCAGTTAGAAGGTAATGACATTGAAACCGCAATAACACTATTCTAAAATGGCAGAGCAACATTCACAGATAAAACTTCTTTTGAATTTGAACATTTTGATTTACTCTATTTACAAAAGAAAAAAATACACTGTATAATAACAATTGTCGTTTCCTTTGTTACCCTGATAAGAACTCGTGTTGTCTCTCGGATGTATACGTGGCATCACGGATTTGATAACAATTCATTATGAACGAAATTAACACCGAATGCATCTTTCCATCTATGAGTATACCAGATTTACCTCACAGTTGGTAAATGAATGTTATCTTATTTGTCGATGCTTCTACTTATTTTTTGCCCTGTTTCAAGTGCTTTCATACACACGCACACACACACACAGCGATACAAAACCAGTTAAATAAACTTTATTCATAAAGGGCGAACGCGGGATTTCTGTATAGCCTACTCTTATTAGATTATTTTCTTCTTGAAACCCCATTACAGATTTTTTACTAAATCTGGCTTGTGTTACAAGTAAGTAGGCCTACATTGGTAACTGTGGTTTCGGATCTGGAGGTGCACTCCTCGGAACCAGGCCAATATTTACATGGGGCCAATTTTTACATTTTCGTCTTCGTTTTGAAAAACGCATGGTCAGATTTTCACTAAAGTTGACAGGGTATTATCGTATCAGTGGTGACAAATTATTTGCAAAAATTTTGTGCAAATTGGGCCCCATGCTCCATTTTAGAGTCCTGGGGAGCAAACCCCCCAATTTACAGTATTTCAGCCTAAAAAGTCTATAAAGCCAGAAGTGATCTGAGTAAAAACATATTAGTGACTGTATTTTCAAGTTTGTTTAGGGTAGATTCAGGGAGACCCCCTTGGAACCAGCACCAAATGGACACCATGGCCCCCTAACGCTCACAAAGCCTCCAAGCTTCGTATTTCTTCTTACGTATTCTGCGAGAATGTGTGGATTGTGAAATTGCGTTACAACTTACATGAGCGCAAGACCCACTGGGTCTCTTGTTTAAGCACAAGAGTTTCGCAAACAGCTTTGCAGATAGAAATCCTTATACGATATTATAAGCTAGGGCCCCGTTTCATAAAACTTGTCATCAATAACAAGTTACCATAGTTGTTACAAGCTACTGAAATCCTTCATTGCATATGATTGGCTGAGAGCAAATTTGTCATAGAAATGTGGCAGTTGTTACTGATAACAAGTTCTATGAAACGGGACCCAGCAGGGTTGAAGACATATGCCTTGAAACTAATAACAGTGGTGGACGGAACATTGCTGCCATCAGGTTTCCAAGGCTTTGAATTAATTATAAAAAAAAGTAAGTGTTCAAGCACAAGAGTTTCGAAAACAGCTTTGTAGGTAGAAAGCCTTATACGATGCACTAACCTGCAGCAGGGTTGTAGACGTATGCCTTGAAATCAATGATGGTGGTGGACGGAACATTGCTGCCATCACGTTTCCAAGGCTTTGATTTAATAAAAAAAAAAAAAAAGAAAATGTGATCCTTTACAAATTTTTCCACTGAATTGATTTTACAGTAGATAGATAAATTAGTATGAAACATTTATAGCTGCATGCAGAATTGAAAACTGCAAAGAGATGATAATAATCTTTCAAAAATATACCGGCAGATATCACAGAAATCATTTTGGCAGATATAACATTTCTCTCCCCCCCCCCCCCCACGTCTGTAGATCTAGAGTGTCATTCCACACCACCGTTGAATCTACTTTGAAGTAGAATTACGCGTAAGGAGCAAAGGAAGTGTCGTTGAAATATGATAGTTGAACACTTATGGAAGTTTAAAGAGTCAAATATTTTCACTTCCAAAGTGTGACATTGGTCTGCCCTATTATTCAAATTGGTCACCACATATGCAAATTAGCTGACGTAACAATGTAATAATTTCATAATTTACCATTTGCCTCGCGCACCAAAGAAATACAAAAAGATAAATACTTCTTAATGTTTTGGGGTGTTTTTGTTTTTTTTTTTTTTTTAGCAACTACAACCCTTCCCCGTAACAATCATGACTCCTATAGTTCAGCAAAACAGACACAAGGACAAGATGATTTTTTTTTTTATGCCCAAGGGGGTGGATATTCATTGAAGATTTGTTTGTAGGTCAACGAGAGACTTGAGAGGAAATGACATCTTGACTTCATCTAATTTCCTTGTGGTTGCTATCACGGTGTCGTAAAAACGTGTGAAGTTCAATCTAATAAGAACTTCTTCTTTTTCTCCTTCTTCTCCTTCTTCCTTTGAAGCTCGAGTTCATGAAAAATTTCCCACGCAATTCGTGTAGGCTTACTCTATCATTTGAATTCAGCTTCATCACAGACCGGAAATGCATTACGATCATTATTCAGTGTAATTATTCAATGTAGTTCACCTTTATGTATGTAGTAGATAACATATGCCTTGCCTTAATGAGAACATGTACATGATGTGTAATCACCGAAGCGGTCGAAAGGATCCAAATCACCAGGTAAAGGCTGTAATCTTCAGTCAAAAAAACTGTACAGTATTTACCATGTCATGTCACCATGTCAATGACTGGGCGTTCTTTGTATAAAAATCCACCTGAAATGGTAATGACGGTAATCCTTGCTTTGGTATCGACATTATAGATGAAGACACGATAAGCTCGAGGGAGGATGTTTACGTAAACATTCTTCGCTGGTTCGTTTGCGACTCGCAGACTGTCAGCTGACTGCCCCTCAGCGCGGGACGACATTACAAGGTTACCATACACTGGGGGCGCATCGCACGACCAAAATCGATTCCCGCCACCACCGCGTTGACTGGTTCTCATTTTTGAAACGCGGGGCAGCATGCCCTAACCTATCACATTGCGGTTATTTTGACAATAAAAACAAAAGAGGAAACCGCAAAAGAGAGAGAGAGAGCGGGAGGGAGATAGACCTGTGTTTTTTATCAGAAGCCACCCCATGCCCCCTGAATGAAGGTTCAGTGAATACCCTCCGGTTTGATCTCGTATACAAGTGAGTGGAAGGGTTTATCGTGTGGGAGAACGTAGTCTTTTTGAGTTGGCTTGTCAATCAAAGAGCTTGGTTTTTCTATAAAGCGTCCTAAAAATGATTGAGAATATTTACCGACTGTCGACTATCTGATATATGCCCGGTTATTTTGATTTTGATTAGTTATATTTTTGTTCTGAAGTTACGAATTTATGACTATAGAGCAATTAAAGAAGTCTCGCTTCTGTCATAAAAAACAAACAAACAAACAACTGCGCGATCAGGATGAGATATGAACATAGGGCTTTTACGCTGTAGGTTCTTATGGCGCTTAATCTGATAGTTTTCGACAACAGAGATACGACAAAGCTTATTTTCCCATTTATTCCAGATCAACGTAACCCCTACAGAAGGCAGAGATGTAGACCAATTGTAATAAACAGTTATGAAAAAGTTTTTTTTTTTCGTGTGTTGATAAAATGTTGACGAATCAAACCAGAACTGACATCAAAGATATCCTATGACATTTACATCGTTGAAAAGGGATAAAACTTCAAAGAACCGTAACATTTGAAGCAGTATCAGTGAACCCAAACTTATATCGTACGCTGACATTTTCTTTGCCGTAGGAGAATACTGAAAAATTATGAAAATAGTTTCACATCTATTACCTTGTAACTAATTTCCCGGAAACATAGCCTAAGCCCACTCACGACATCTGAGCAAATCATTTTGTCTATCACTACTCGAGAAGTAATATGGCGTCTCATCGATCACGTACGAAGTTTGACAGGAACTGTCATTAAAAGTTGTTCACATTATGTCGCATCTGAAAAATAAAAAAATCTCATAGGAGTAATTGCTAAAGGAACTAATGAGACCTTTGAAGGATTAGGTACGGCAGAAGGTCTTTTTATCATCGTAAACAATCGAACATTTCTTCCTTCAGAACACGTCACATTTGATAAATAACTCGCGCTGACGAAAGTCAGTTCGATTTCGAGTATTCTCAAATAGATCTTGACACACACAAAGATAGCCTTCTGTGTCTTTCCGATCCATAGTTATTTAACGAACAAATTGCTTCTGATTGTCTTTACTTTCAATAAACAAAAGCTCTTGTTTGACGTCACCACCCTCGGAGGTGAAAAAGCAGCAAACTGTTGTCGTTCGGGTGGGTACACAAACCATCTGCGCAGACGTAGCGCGCTTGGCTCGGTGCAAATAAACGAATGCCGGACGATCGCCATGGCCCCTTTATATCTTAATTCAAACTGTCACTAATTTCTGCTTGCGTCATTCTTCTTGCTCGCTCCTCAATCCGAGGAGTTTAGCACTGAATTTGGAAGTTCCAGAGTAGCTATTTGAATAGTCCAAACGCAGAGAAATATGCATAGTTGTGTGATGTAGTCGGTTGCAAGGACAGTGTGTGATGTTGATTTGATTGGATCGATCTGCCTTACTAAGGCAAATTCTAAAAGGTTGCTGTCCACTGCGTCAGCGTCAAGGCTGTCTGAATTCGGTCACACTGCCCTTTGTGCAAATTATTCAAGTGGCTCTTGAAAATTTAATCACTGTTTCCGACAAGAGTCAAATATATGCCTTTCTGAATGACGTGAATTTGGTAAGGCATTCTGTTTTTAATTCACTCCTTGCCAAAATCTAGACTGTAGGCAATCATTATTATCATTCTGTTATTTTTGTGTCACCATTCTTGCAAGCTTGGATATTATGTTTGATATCGGTCATAGATTTAATGAAATGTATGCGATTTGTGTAAAGCATTTGATATGTAAGTATATATATATATATATATATATATATATATATATATATATATGCGGTGAATCCATAGCTACGCCTACCCCTCCTTCCGACTTCTCATTGTGTGTGTGTGTGTGTATATATATATATATATATAGTTATATATATCTAATGTATATTTCTCATATATAGGTCGTTATTTCTTAGACATGGCAATAATTACCACAACAACGCCTAATGCGTTCCTCCCTGTAATTTTCCAAGAATTCACGGCAAAGTTTCACGTGCAAGAAAATTTCATCACAAGGAAAATATGAAAACAAATTCAGTGTTCGTATTCTGTATCAATCAAGATTTATCTCACATAATCCATCCCTGTTGTTGCGTATATCGTTGCAGGTTCTGAAATGAGTTTCTCCAGTTAAATTGTACTGTTTTAGCTCACATGCTATTAAAGCAAATGAAATTGATCATTTAAGAAATCTTTTCTTCACTGTTTAATCTAAAGACATACCAAAGTTCCATGTGGCGTTTACCAAGTCGATTTTAAACAAAGCATATGCCATTTTTGTACTGAATCTATAATACATGATCAATATCTGTAAAATTTATACACTGGTCGACTTCCTTCCCATGCAGACACAATACCATCATTTGTTGGACAGTTCGGAGTGTGGGCATAGGCATGCGAAAGATATCAAAACTAGCTCTGTTCCGAGTACAGAATTTGGATGACGATTCTCCTGAAACCAGTAAACACATTAAAAAAAAGCAACTGCAATTTTAGGATGAGAAGCATCCTCTGAAAGTGTAACGCCCCTATATGATGCAGTTCATCATAATATATAACGCCAACTTATACAAACCGCGAGGACAGGTGCTTTTCGACAAGGATGCTCCTGTATTGGATTCTATTTTCAAATACTATGGCTTCAGACGTCCTAGGCCAACTTTATCCAGCTCATATCTCGAATTGAAGGAATGGGGCTTGTTTAATCCGGCGCAACAATATTTCAAATTATTCGGATTTATTTTTGTCGCCCACGTGTAATCGGGCAAGATTTCGCCGCACCCCCAAGTATTAGTACCCGGCTGAGTAGACTTTCGCTCCGCGCCTTTCGGTGACTTCCAACGGAATCCTCTCGCTTCTTATATGAGGAGCAAGAAATAGGGCGCAATTACTTGCATGAATATCAATCAACACGGAGATCAAGGAAGAAATTGCTGTAAGACGACGTCCATCTGAACCACATACCCATGTATGCATTATTTCAGTCCCACACGCGATATTTTCAGTATAATAGATCGTTTTCCTTATGAACAGTTGTAGTTTTGTATAATGTCTACTGCACGTGTTTACACGTGTTTATTGAAGAAGAGGAAAGGGGAGGGGAGGGGACTCATGCCTACGCGCAAGAAATAAATGGGAGCTTACAGAATTGCAATAGAAAGAATGTACAGGAGAAGCGTTGTCACTGGATCAGCAGACGAGATACGACTTTGCCGGGATTGAGGAGGATGAGTTCCCAAGCACGCTGCGACTATTTTGAAGGCACATGTTGTTGTGTGTGTTGTTGTTTTGTTTTGTTTTGTTTTTGTCACTAAAACATTTCAACAAAACTTGTACAAATTGTAGTTGTTTTTCATGTTTTTTTTTGTTTCATTTGCTTCTCTTTGAATTTGTAAATTCTGCTCTGCACAACATGCCTATTTATGAATTTTGCAGTTCTTATCTTTTTACATGGATTTCTGTACACAACTTTTTTCAAGCAAAGTTACAAGATATCTTTATTCTGTATACTTTTTGTAAAGATTTATCATATCAGTGGTCAGGGATTTTAACATATCAACCAGTTTTACATTTGTGGCTAATTCCTACTATTTGGATGTGGGTTGCAATGAGAAGTAAACTTTCCCACTAATTCACAACTGATTTGATCATATTCGTAAGTTGATCTTTATTTAATATTGCATGGTGTCATAGGTTTTATATCTTAAATGTTTGAGAGGTATTTTCATCAACATTTTAACTGATCTAGTGAATTCCACCTATTAATAAAAATAGCCATCGCGATACTATTTCGAACTACTTATCAAGTCCATTACAAAAATCACTGTAGACATCGTAGAAGCAGAACTGATTGTTTTCTTTAAGACCGAAGAAATTATTTCGTCATAAAATCAAAGGTGACTTTATTGATTACTCTATAGGCCGAGTTGTAGATCAAAACGCGCTATTCCTAAACAAACAAGTGCGTTCTGCAGGCTCCCGTCAATTTTTCGCTCCAGTAAACTTTGTTATCGAATTGCTGTCGACGTCACCTTCGCTTCTTTAAGACAAGAATGATGTAAGTAGCTTTGTCTACGCCGTTCTCACCTTTGAGTGTAAACAATGGCCGTCTCTCCACCTTCGCTGCGCGTCCGGATCTTCCGTCGCGGTCGTAACGTTCTAGCCGCGTGTCTATCGGGTATAATCAAGTCGCTCTTTTGTAGTGAGAAGTAATAGATATCCATTTTTTTATATTCTTCGACGTATGCATGTTTCCACTTTATAATTTGTCACTCTTTACATTTGTAATTTTCTTGTTGGAATTCATTGTTTTGTAAGCTTCTGTATAAGTTTCTACGCCCTTGTCTATGTCCATGGAAAATGTATGTTATAGCAAAATCAGTTTGTCCTCAACCGGGTAAAGAAAGTACGATGACGTAGCAGTACGCTGGGATTGTCACGTAGGCATACATTTACAAAAGTAAGTGACGGCAGGCAGGATTTAAAACTGGTTAGACTACTTTTTTTAGATAGATTGTTGTTCTTATACCAGTGATGCAAACAAATATGGCTCTATGCGACCTTCGCCATACTTGTAATGCAATTTAATCGTTTCCAGACGCGGCTGCCGTTTATTTTCATTATCCTATTTTTGTCATTGTTATTCATTGGTAGCAATTTGTAAATCCGTCTAGTGGGGATAAAGTATTGTGATGATGTCTATTCTTGAGTGGTTCTTTTAGATTGATTTTTTTTTTTTTCTGGATGTTGTTTTTCCGTGCTTATTTGTTTCTTTCCTGCGGCGTGTGCCAGGTTAATGTTCCCGCAGGACAAACGCCTCATCAGTGCAACAGTGCTTTATTTCGGCAAGTGTACCGTTTTCCTGCACTTTGATAATTGATTGATTGAGTGATTTTTTTTTATTTCTGCACAGTGTAAATATATAGGCTTATATATTACTTACAACATTGAATAATGCAAAGAAATAAACACAAAAGTACATTAAAATGCGGCGGCTGGACGGCTCTACACTCAGCTCAGCCCTCGCTCATGGCAATGCCATTCTGCAGATTGGTCCTGGAGAAAACACACTCGGTAAACATTAATATTAAGATTTATTACATATTGTACAAACTTAATATAACATCCATTATTGCAATTCACTATTTTATGTAAAATGATATAACAATCCTCATCATATTCAACAAAGTCATACAATCTAAGCTTTAAAAGAACATAAAGAAAAATTAGAAACTGAAAAAAAAATGAAGTTAATTAAGAAATAAGAAATATCCGTAAAAAAAGAAAAAATCATCTGCTGCTGTTATATGAACAAGATGATAAAATAATAGATTTTGTAATCAATATCTGGGCACTTTGTCGTCAATGAACCATAATATCTGCAAAGAGAAATAATGGTAGACCAAAAGTCATTATATTATTTTCAGACTTATAAATGATTACGTAAACTGCACAGGAATTTCACTAATTTCACAATATTCTCACACACCTATATCTTTAGGTATGCTGCATTTCAGTTTTTGGTCAATTATGACATCAATATATTTTCCAGTGTCCTTCCGTTCTGTTCTGTTCTGTTCTTTTTCCAAAAGTTAACAGTTAAAACTTACCACATTAACTTAGATTGCAATGATAGCCCACTAACATGAAATGTTGTTTTTCACAATTGACACTTTTCGCATTCACATCACACATCCATTTTTAGATGTTCTGCAACTCAGAATTCGATGCAGACTCCATTCAATTTGGACTTTTTCAAGAGCAATACAAATAGAAATGCATATCAAAATTAACTGTACATTGTTTGGCATAACAGGCCAGAACGTCAGCGTAAATAATAAATAACAGCGGGTCAAGAATTGAGCCCTGTGGCACGCCATGGATTGATAAACACATCGTATAATGCTCAAAAAGTCAGGGTGAAATGTTTATTCCTTTGGTCCGAGGCTTAAAGACAGTGAAAGACATCTTAAACGGTCATTAACACACTGATGCTCTTTACGGATGATTATGGCACATCCATTGCAGTTGATAACACATCCGAAATTTTGATCCTGAATTTTGATATGTTGCATAAACTAACATGTACTCTTCGTTCAACTCGACAATAATAAAAACACTCTTCAATTGTCGTCAGCGATGACTTCATATCTTGCATGATGCGACCCGAAAAACAAATTCCAGGGACGTTTAAAACGCAACACTTGTAAGATTTATGGATGTGTTTTCTTTCCATAATCGTAACATTCCACCTGTCGCAGTAAAATATTTCAACATTTATATACACACAGCACCGGTTCTCACTCTCTCCCATTTTGGTCCTACCAGTGCATCTAAATAAAACCTGCTCATCGACCGAAATGTAAACGCCTATTTGTATCGCAAAACTTCCTATAACTTGTTTTAGAATCTTTGGCAGCCGGCCATGCATTAGACAGAAAATAGCAAATGTTGAGGTAAATGATATGTATTTCACAAGACGGCGTCACTATGTTCTTCTCAGTATATGGCGGTAACATTTCAAAGCAATATAATAGCGTTTGATCCCATAAAGCGTTACCCGTGATGCAAAATATACAAACCGATGAAAAATGTCTTGATGAAAACTAGCTGACTTCATAACATCTTTACTTGCATGTGCAAATCAATATCATTAAGAGTTTAAAGTCGTTTCAATGACATCAAGTTACACGATACGTGTTTTATTAAGTAAATAGGCCCTACATTATTATTCATAAATAGGCCTACATTCAAATTATAATAATAAATAATAATAAGGTCTTATTTTACCCAGGGTAGCCTCTTCAGTGTTGCCACTGCTCTACCAGAGGGCCCTGCTATCATTATTACCCTAGCGTTGCCAGGTACCCATTTATACACCTGGGTCGAGAGGGACACAGTGGGTAAAATCATCTTGTCCAAGGACGTAAGCACTGGGCGGGATTCGAACTCGGGTCCTCCGATCGGGAGTCGGGAGTCTTATCCACTATGCCACAGCGCCCCCACAAAGTAAAGCCAAATTCTGACGACAAATTGAAACAACGCGTCCTTTCATTATCGTCTCTTCATTTCGGTTTCATCATTTCCTTTTTTCAAATACTATTCTTGGGGCCATTAAGCCATTTAGTTTTCAGTGAGTCACTTACCAATCCTTCCTACAAAGATGAGGGAAACTCGACTTCCACTTTTAAAGCGAGGATAACGTCCATGTATGAAATAGGATACTTATAGTTCGTTGTGTGTGTGATTTTCTTTTTCAAACAAGGAAATATAACTCTAAATCGTATTTGATTTCACTTTTGATGTGTCCATAAGTTATGTCCATTCATTTTAGAAAAATGATTTAGAGAAATAGGTTTCGTAGATAAACCATGTATGCATAGAATAATCGTGGTTATCCATTTAAAGCACTTATATCTGAAGGCCAAGGACATGTGGTGTCATTTGTCATAGAGTAATCCGATCTATTTGATATACGACCAGTGGAAATAAATATATGTTCTGAGGATCGTAATTTACGACCGTATTTTCTGTGAATCGCGATATCCAAGTATGACATTCCAGCGTGTCTGCGTCGGAATGCCAGCGATTGATTGGTCAATGACTCCCGTCAATCATATCCAAACGGGTGTGCCAGAATTGCAAGAATGTACGAGCGCTCGACATTTATCACTTGTTGATGGCATCGACGAACTCAGAAAGAAAATAAGCGCGCAGCTCTGGAGAGTCTGGTTTCCAGACTGTGCGTTCCTCTTCCTCTTATACTCACGTCTTGCCCTCTGACGAGAAAGCATAACAATATTTAGTCAAATCTTATCCAGCCGAGTTGGTAGTAATACCACATCAGCTTTGAGATTTTATGGAGGCTGCCTTATGCCTCGTTTGATGGGAGTTATTGAATTGCACGTAAGATAGACCTATTTGGCTTTGGAACAAGACTGGGAAAAGCACCTAGAAATAGAACCGAATGTTTATGCAGTGGCTATATACTTTTCAAAAGTGTCCTATCTCTCAGCGTTGAGTTCTTTCGCGAAAATCATCACGTGCAAACTAAGCTTTGAAACGAGAGTTTGCGTTTGTGTCTCTGATGTAGTGCTGAACACCTTCCCAATTACTTAAACTTGTATGCATTTTCCCCTCAGGATGCATCAGTAAACTGTTGTTCATCCTACTCACAAATAATACTGGTGATAATAATGATAATAATAATAGGAATAATAATAATGATAATAAATAACACTTCTATAGCGCTTAATAGCGACGTTTCGAAGCGCATTAATACAGGAAAAATATTGAATTAAAATACAGCATTATCTACTGTTATTAAAAATTAGGATTGAGTAAATAGATGTTTTCAGCAATGATTTAAACTTATCAAGACTTTCAGCATTTCGGATATAAAGATGGAGTGTGTTCCAAAGAGATGGAGAAGTGACAGAAGAAGCCCTACATCATAACGGGTACAGGTGCGGGGACCATCCCGTGATAGTTGCAGAGTGGAGAAAGAACGGAGAGAACGGCTTCAAGTGGAGGAGCGGAGAGAAATCAAGTCTTTGAGATAAGATAGGGCAATATTATTACATATCTTATAAACAATGATAATGAGAACTATTTAAGAGACCCAGTTCACAGCATTAGATGTGGCTATGGCGGACAAGCCTTCAGCACGATCTTTTTTGGTTATTTTGAACGATCATTGTTACCAAAGTAAGCAAGAAATTTCAATGAGTGATCAAACAGTCTAGGACGTGTGCTTACGCGACTGCAATGCAAGCATCGAATAAAAAAATTAAGGCATATGCATGACGATGAACACTAATTGAACAATTGAACAAAAGTTGAATAACATCAAACGAAGGCAAGCAGGGTATCCTGAGACGGCATTGGCTGTTAAGCTTCCCCTTGATGTGACTTTAATCTCAGCCAGACTCCGTAGGAGAAGAGGTATTAAAGAAACATTAAAGATATCTCACACAATATCTGTAATATTGTGCATTCCTCTATCTTGACAGGTAGTATCCAGTTGTTTTATTCATATTCTCTTACGGTGATTTAAAGATTTGATAGCAAACTCTATGCATGACACACATAAGACTCACATTATGAAGACATTATCGTGGGGGTTTTTTCGTGCCTTCTCCCGAGAAGTAGAAAGGCCGAGATCTCACAACTCGGCTTTTTGCCTTCTCGGACAGGATGAGTCGAAATTTCACAACTGAGAAGACAAGATCTTAAATCACGCCCTCTCACCTTCTTAGACCCGAAGAAGTCTAGAAGGTGAAGAACTGGCTCGTCTTCTCGCTTATACTTATAAACTTCACTAGTTTTTGGTAAAGAGGTTCGCGATTGTGATAAAAATGGAACATCTTGAAACTTACGCATTGAATAACAACATCGAACGGAAGCAAACAAGGTCCCCAAGACGGTAATCAGTGTTAAGGACTGCTTGACGTGTTTGTTATCTCAGCTAGACATCGCTGTAGACAATATGGACTGGAAGAGAGAGAGAAGGGGGGGGGAATTAACGCCATCTCAAAACGATGTACAAGATTGTGTCTTCTTCTATTTTTACATGCAATATCCCTTTCTTCTTCATACTTTGATAAGGCTGATTTTAAAATCTGATTGCAAACTTACATGCATGACACACAGACGACTCAAGAGTCTGGTGATAGTGTTGTAAGATTGCACAACAGTCACTTTTGTGCGTTTGTGAGGGCTGTGGGGTTTTTTTCTGCTGAGACAGGTGGGCGGTGTTTTGTTTTGTTTTGTTATTTGTTTTGTTTTGTTTTGTTTTGTTTTGTTTTGTTATTTGGTTATCAAAGTGCAAGCCAAATTAACTGTTACCAGTCGATAGGAAAAGAGTCCAATGTTTTAATACAAAATTCGAACAGCATACCCGAGATCACTGAGGACATTTACATTACCAATGAAATTAAAAGAAAATCTTAACGATTCTTGAAATTAGTGAGCTTTGCACATCACTGGTGGGACGTCAATTTGAATCTATACTTCACAGAAAAAATAGGAAAAGGCATTACAAACGCAGCTTTTTATCCATAGCTAAAATATAATCGCTTAGCAGCTGTTAGACAATAGCGATCACTTGTTGTATACCCAACATTTTACACATGTTCTTATCATTTTTACTACGGAAGAAAGGAAACGTGTTTACAATCATGAGACGTTCAAAATTGACACAGAAAAAAAAATGTATCATGAAGGTATATTTCCTTACTGTAATCATAGCGTGCTTACCTTAAAGGGAACACAAACCCAAAGAGCAATGTGGATTGAATAAAAGCAGTAACATTAGTAGAACACATCAGTGAAAGTTTGAGAAAAATCGGACAATCGATGCAAAAGTTATGAATTTTTAAAGTTTTGGTGTTGGAATCGCTGGATGAGGAGACTACTAGAGGCTATGACGTATGAGAGGACCACAATATAAAGAAAATATAAAAGGAATTCCACAAAAATTCACTTTTCTAGCAAAAATGAAAGAGTTCTTGACTAATCGCTTTCAGAAAGCAGGGGGAATAAGTGCTACCCCTAACATATGTCAGTATCAAGTTGATGGAATGTGGAATTTTCATGAAAAATGAATTTTTGTTGAATTCCCTTTTTATTTTCTTTATATTGAGGTCCACTCATACGTCATAACCTCTAGTAGTCTCCTTACCCAGCAGTTGCAACACCAAAACTTTAAAAATTCATAACTTTTGCATCGATTGCCCGATTTTCCTCAAATTTTCACTGATGTGTTCAACTAACATTACTGCTTTCACTCAATCCACATTGCTCTTTGGGTTTACTTTCCCTTTAATTACAGTTTCAGTAACGCCAAATCTCCAAAATGTCGTCTACTTCCCGTTAGCGTTTAGCGCCATTTCATTAGTGTAAACGGGCCATTCTACTTTAATTAAAGAGTGTATGCGTAGCTGATTCCAAAATATCGTTTCCCGCTTGGGAACGTTTAGCGCCAATTGATCAGTCTCAACGAACATTGTAGTTTGATTAAGGCATATACATACCCAGTTGATCGATCGTAAACGGTGCGACGTGCACTATTCCACATACGTTTTACCTAGCTCTCAGGGTGAGAGAGGGGAAGGGGGGGGGGGGTAGAAGGGAGAGAATGAGAGGAGGTTGAGTACGGAGAAGTGAGATGGGGAGATGCAGAGATGGGGAATGACAAGTTACATCGTGAAAGGCTGGCGTAGGGTGCGATTTGTCACACACATGCCATGTAGTCATTTACTCTACATTCTCTCAGCGCTCAGGAGGGCATGGGATATATCCATTTTAAGACGAACATCATCGCTCTCAAGCTAAACTGAGCGCATCGCTGTCCCCTTAAGGAATTCTACACGTCCTCCATCCTTTCTCTTCATGCTATAGAAGACATGCAATACCAAATCAGGAATCATAGCAAAGGAACTGGTTGCGGGCAAAGTGAGACTGCGTGAAGAGCTCACTGCGGACTGCAAGACAAGACTTTATGATCGCTTTCAGCTTTGTCTAATTTTGAGCTGATTTTTTTGTTCACCTTGCACTTTCAAATACTCCTATAATGTAATTATTTATGTTCATCAAGACGTGAAGCTTCAAAAGATAAAAGGTTTTCCAAGAGGTATCACTTTTTTGTAGAGGGTCAGATGGTGATTTCTTAAACGGCTCCTTGAAGGTGAACAAAAGCTCGTATTGATTGTTAAATTAAGGTATCACAAAAATAGATGCATAATTAACACCTGCTTACTCCTTCTTCACATCTGCGGTGTTTCATCACCCTTCCGCTCTCATCGACTGTAACCACCATCCCTCCTCCCTCTCTTCTTCCCCTCCCCTCACTTCCCATTCTCCTTCTTCTCTCTCCCTTTCCATCTTTCAACGTAATCAAATTCAAGGCAGGCGGGGAATAATACAACGGAGGAATGCGCAACCTGACGTTACCATTTTCCCCGTATCATTGCCTCATGCGAGTATACGGGCACGATCTATTTTTATCGTGCGGACATCATAGAATGTATTGCGTCGTGTGGGAGAGATGTCGACCACGGTTTAGCAAAACGACAGTCATCTTGCCCGACCAACAATTATTGAATTCTATTCCCGCGTCTTTTGTTGCGACCGATGATAACAATCGATAAAAATCGTATGACGTTAAAAATCACTTCCAATCGTTTGAGGAAGCTGACGAGGTCAGGAAGCGCTTTCAGTCGTAATGTCGAGCAGAAATCTGCTCCTAATAATGAATCATGTATATATATATATAAACGAGAGAGAGAGAGAGAGAGAGAGAAATATATATATAGAGAGAGAGGAAGAGAGAGAAACATATATACGCATATATACATATAAAGAAAGCATATACACGGAAATAATGCACGATTATTTAAGTTTTTCTGTCATTTTGAAAGCTCCGTCTTTTCCTGTTGGTCTCTGTCATAAAAAAGGCATATTTCAATAATTGAGAGATGCTTACTGTTTTTATGAATATTGTTTCTCGAGCACAAATAACTTGCAAAAATTCATTGAAGTTATTTGTGTAAATAGGTATCTTGCAATGGTGAAAATGATAATGGCCCTCAGAGAGAAATTAGTTCGCACTTAATAGGCTAATTTAGGTAAACGTATAATAATCATTGTAGATTTTACTTCGTATATAAATTTTCAAAATTATCTACTGCGAAGAAAATAAGACCTTGTTAAATCCCGTGGGTGCCGAAGAAAAGACTTCAAAGGAAGTAAGCAACGATTTCGCATTAAACTGCCCTTCCGGTTTCGTTAAACGTATTTTATTTAATATCTTTGTTAGTTGTTTGCTTTATAGTTGGCAAGGAGTGGTTTGCTGCAACATATAAATTTCAATTGTTAGGTCTTCTTCTTCTTCTTCTTCTTCTTCTTCTTCTTCTTCTTCTTCTTCTTCTTCTTCTTTTTTTTTTGCAAATCATCGCATATCCTAGTACTTTTTTCCACTTTTTTCACCATGCATCATCGCAATAGCAATTACGTGGCCATTAATAATCGACTTATCCACTTATATTTTTTCTCGTTAGATTAAGTACAAATTTTGTGTCAATTCAATGTACATGAAGATGCAACTTTGCTTGCATATCAAGACATATCCCTGCTAATACCCAAAAGGATAACGGACCTATTACATATGCGTTTGTCTGCCATTTTCTTGAATACAGATATGATTCTGTTAAAAATCTGTTGTCCCGAGCATTGTCAATTGTCATGCAAGCTTTAACTTCATGGTCTCGCCTAACATCCAACTGGACCCCATGCATGGAAGACCAGCAATAAATCCAGGCTGAATAGAGTATGGACTATCCAGCTATCTTCTCAGATGGAAATGAAACAAACGAACAAACAAATTTGAATTTGAATCCAGCACCTCGATTTCTCCGTCCTCTACATCTCTTCAGATGAAGACGGGAAGGCAAGGGCCGGGTGGGGATGAGAGAAGAATGACGTGGCGTCAGAATAGAAGAGCTCAAAAATCGTTCATGGTAGATCTGCTGAGCTGGTAGTGATTGTCTGGTGTCCGTCGTCTCTGCAACGACTCGTTTGTGGATGGGATGCGACATCTCCCCTCCCACGTTTCAATCTAATCACAACCATGGGGAAAAAAATCTAAAATGTCAGGATTCGACCACTTTCCATGTCTTTTTCTTTCTTTCTTATGTTTTTTTTTTTCCTGGAATCTTAAATTTGCTCAAGATTGTATTGAAATGGCCTATGAATTTTCCCCCTTTTTACAGATTATGCTTCATCCTCCTTTTATCCAGTATCAAAGAGTTTGGTGAGTTTGATCAAGCTGTATGCCTTTTTCAGTGACAGTTAATGTCCCTTGTCTCCAATAAGACATATTTTGCGCATAATCTGACAACATGCCACCCACCCACGTATAGAATATTATGCCAGAATTACTTATTGTGAGGTTTCGTAAGTGTTCAACATTTTAATTGTAAATTGTGTGAATATTATGTATTTATCCTTTGTGTGTGTGTGTGTGTGTGTGGGTGTGTGTGTGTGTGTGTTTATGCCTATATAACTCCTTCGTGATGTGATGTGGCGTCAGAGAAGACCACGCGGATATGAGTAAAATAGATACAGCAGTATACAGGTAAGGACCTGTAGGAGTGAAGACAGGTTTATACTCTTAATCTTTGTATGCACAATCATATCCAATCCAGGAGTTTGTTAAGCATTATCGTAAAGTTTTGTGAAGTAAAAGACAGACAGCAATGATACGTATGGTGACTACAACAACAACAGAAGAGGGAGATTATAGCACTCCACTTGTGCACAATCGGGATATAAAGTAAATGCCGTGAACGTTCGTCCATTATCGAATATTGCCTTTACCTACCAGCAACAGGTTCTTGTCCCGCTCAGGCGAAGTGCAGCTTCTTACTGAAAGGTAGCGACAAAGCAGTAGCCTTTGACATTCACTCTTCTCATTCAATAAATCAACTCAAACGTTCGCCAGGAGCTGAAATGAAAATACGCACACGCGCTCCCCGGCAGGGGCTTATTAATTCCCATCCAGCCTCAAATCTTGCTCATTCGTTTTGTTCCCTAATGTAATTATTTTGATTAATGTTATTAGCCGTAACCCCTTCGTGATATTTGTACAACGACGGTTTGCCGCGCGATTCCTTCCATAAATTACATTGAACTATTACGGTGAGCACACATGATGCGCAGACAAAGTTAATCATCATCATCATCATCATCATCATCATCTTCATCTTCTCCATCTGTCCTTGTTCATCTTGTTCATATTCCGTTCTACCACCAATTTGTTCGTCACTCTCTCGTCTCGCTTTCTCTTCCCTTTTCCCTTACCGTAAGTATTTCGCTATTCTCCCTCTCTTTCTGTTTTCATTTCTCTTAGCTTCACACCTTCTGTAACTTGGTCCTGTGCATGGCGGAGAGTTTTTGTCTCCGGCGCGGTGGTATAAATGAGAGTGTGTTCTAGCATCCTGTGTCAGGTACGATTGCGCGTCAACCGTCGCAAGACATCTGTCTGCTGCGTGCAAGTTCAAAGCACTACCAACCGTTCCTGCCGCGCTGCGCTTCCTATATAACTTCTCTTCTTTCGGCAAAGAATGACGTCATAAATCAACTGTGTGACGTCACGCCAGTACCTGGGATTGCAGCCACTGAAAGACAGTCGCTATTTCGAGCGAGTAAGAAAATCATTCGGAGAAGGGTGCTATGCCGGTGAGAAGGGACAATCTAGAGGGAACACAAACCGAAGCTTGCCCTGCTCTCGCTGTCTCACTTTGTTGATACTTTCCGGATGAAACTTTGAATAAGCGGAAGATGATATATGATATTGATATTGATATCTGCTTGTAATTGTTCCAGCTTTCATGAGAGAGTGGTTGTTGTTTTTGTTTTCCAACAAAGACGTCGCCAAAACCTACATTTGGTTGAATCACGAAGGTTATCCTAGAACTTCGATTTCTTTTTCTTTAATTCACTAATGCAATTTTATAAATGCAATTACTTTGGTCCTGCACTGTTGAATATCAGATAATTATGATATGCATTAAAAGAGAAGAGACATTGTCCTGCAACATCCCTGCAACTAACACTTATTCATTCATCACCCATGAGAAATGACTCTCACTTATTTCGATTGTCGAAAGCGTTTTCGCATTTTCCCAGCGAAGAAACTCTAATTCGTTATCGTATCACTTTCACTTGCCTTTATATTCACATGATAGGTTTGCTACTATATGACGTTACCCGTTTACATTACAGTAAGCGTGTCTTATCAGAAAGATTTTTTTGTTTTGTTTTCTTAGTTTTATCTCCCTCCTGGCTGAAATATTTCATGACTATTAATATCATTGCTATTGTTATTGATATCACCATTGTCATTATCACTACAATTTCTATCATTTATACTATCATTGTTATCTTTGATGTTTACTTTTCTGTCAATGGTAATTGTTCCGTTTATCATAACCATCGCAAAGATGTTATCACAATCTCGTTACTACAATATTGAGTAGCAAAAGTATATTGCTATTCATGTTCCATCGACTATAACTTTTTTTTCATAATTGCCCTTGTTGCCATCGGATGCAATTTTATAACTGTTATATTTGTATTTTATCTCCATCTGTTTTTAGTCAATAATAAATTGTTACCCACCAGTAATACCTTGTTTACGTGAACACAGCTCAGGCGACACGGTTTGCCTCTCAGCTTCCTTAGGCGCATACGCGCATCGACTCGAAGAATAATCATAAATTCCGCGGCAGCCGTTCCCATCACGACATTATTGCTTGCGCATGCGCGGAAAATGGTTCACCATCATGAGAGCAAATGTAAAGCAAATAATCGGAGAATTTTAGAATCAACATATCAAGAGAACAAACAAAACAAAGTAAAATGTCCAACATAAATGAGTACTTGAGCAAGAAGTCTAGGACCTGCCGAGTTGTGAGATCTCGTCTTCTCGACTTGCAAGGACCGTATTAATGTCGAGAAGGTGAGAAAGCTTGTCATAGCACTTCTAAACTTCCGTAGATATCACTCCGCTTTATGGCGAACAATAGAATGCTGCTGCATCCCACATGAACTTGGGGTTGTAAAGTCCAGGCTTACAATAAATGTGTTATGGACGAGATTAGACCCTTTTTTCTCTCTCTCTCTTTTTTCTTGGTAGGCCTATATGCCTCTGTTTCCTGCATAGTCTTGCCCGATGGACGGTGCCCGCAAATGCTACAAAATGACTACAATTACAGGTAGAAGATAGAAGAAACTATGCTTAGTGAAAAGATGGAACGAAGTAAGCTAACAGTGAGATATTGAAATTCACGAATGCAATGACAGTGAGATATTTTTCACAAATCAAATGATGGGGTGATATGATTTAGCAGTTCTCTTTTGCCATGCAGGGGAAAGGAGTCGCCGATAAGTAGTACTGATCAATTAAATTCATTTCTTCTACTTTTCTCCCTTCTATAATTACAACGAGGGTAATACATAGGCTCCACATATCAAGTCTTCGCTCAACACTTTTACAATGTGTAGTTTGTTTGTTTGTTTGTTTGTTTGTTTGTTTGTTTGTTTGTTTGTTTGTATTTTGAATCCTACGATATGCTTAAAAATGACAAGCTTTGTGCATTCGGTGAGATTATTGATGTAATTGTTTGAAAGATCACCGAGTGTTGGTCCATAGTGTGCCTTAAATAACAGTCTTTCCTTATCAGTGGCTAGCTTGGCTTGGAACCAGGTGCGCATGTAAGTATAAGCACTCGGGCCAGATGAGTTTCTTTACAGAACCAGTTTCCACGGCGATGATTGGCTGTGACATCACACTTTGGTACTGTAGTATAATTCCATGTCCTGATTAATTACTTTGCTCCGTCACAAGTCCTAACAACACAATAACATTCCGCGCCATGTCTAAGTTGAATTTTGATAAAATCAGACGAAGAGAATGATAGTATCCTCACACAGACAGAAATTTATAGAACTTTATACTTCACATGTTTAGCATCTGCAATTACTTTCCCCTAAGATTATCGTTGCTATAAATCATATACAAGATTACAATAATTTGACCCAAAAGATATATGTCAGTCTAGATCTTAACAATTTATCTAATTTATCACCTCTGCCAGTGTGAGTTTGGTTCTGACTCGTTTTACTATGAAACATTTTGCAACTGTAATATTTCATAACTATATCATTCTAAGGCAGATTTAGACTAAACTTTTATAAACGTGTTGATTTAATTTTGCTTTATGTTATTGAGGCCAACGTGGAAGTGTACCAAAAAGTTGCTTGTGCGTGGAGGCACGACTTCGATTAACTTTTGGAAGTAAGATCGTTAAAATTGTTATTATCCTGCGACTTCCGAAGGTTCAAGCTGAAGGCGATACCCATGCCCAATTTTCTCCAAATATTCAGACCTGCAGGGTTCACCCCGGTGACCTACTTCCACATTCTTGTTGCTCCGACACGTGGCAAGCTTGGTAACAAGTCTTCTATGTTTCGGAATCTTTGGACAAACTTAGACAACGGTCCGGTCAGAACGCTACAATTTCGTGGAGATAATGTCTCTTTCATATCATTATGTAATATTCGTCTGGATTCATATTATGATCCTGTAAATTCCTGTAAATTTTGAATTTGTATCAGGTGTGAGGAAGGAAGGTTTGGAGTAACACCATAAAAACGTTTTATCAGGTATTGCTATGCATAGATTTGTGTGTAATTGTATGTGTGTTTACATGAAAGAGAAGTATGCATTCATCCCTTTAAGGTATATGTATTAAATGTTGAATGAGATAAGCGAAGTGTGTCCAACACCTCTTCACAGAAAAAGCGAGAAGAAAAATAAACATAAAAAAGAGCTCACTTTGTGCGAGCAATCTCGGGAAAAAAAAAAATTAGTAATACACAATAGGATGATGCTCAATTATTCCCTTCCCAACCAGAAGCTAAACAAAAACAAAAGAAATAAAAAGAAAAAAATTAAATGAAACCCGGAAGTGGCACCAGAAATAACTAGTGACGCCCCCTTTACAGAATTCCTTGATCCGCCCCTGAACAGTCACGACGCAAAACCACGATATTGACGGCGTAATAGCGCAAGCCTTTTCCATTCAAGGCTTTCGTGCTAGCTCGAAAGCATAAGGTGTCTCTATTGATTCTTCGTGCGTTCCTCCTTTTACAGCCGAGATGAGATGGATAATTCACACTACTACGATTAAAGAAGAAAAAAAAAAGCACTCTTGTTGGCGATGGTTGGCGATACCTAATTGAAGACCCGTAGGAAAATTACACGCCACACCGAAATCGCACCTTTTACGAATTTGTAGTGTTAAACACGTAGTAATAGACAAACACACACGTGTGTGTCTATATGATATATTATGTATATACAGAAATATGTAGAAATATATGTACTTGACATTGTTAACCTTAAGGGTCCAATACAAGCTTCCTTCTGGGTAAAGGAGGAGCAACTCGTTAGATTGTAGCTCATTTTATCAGTTTGTTCTGTCCCGCTTTTTCCACCCCCAGTCACTTCCACTCCCTCTCTCGCTCTCTCTCTCTCTCTCATCTCTTTCTCCGGCTCTCTCACGCCGCTATATCTTTGGCTGCTTTGTATCACTGGTCTTACATTTAATTGAATAAATTGCGTGAGTGTATAGAGGCAGCGTGCTAGAAAAATGTTGCGAGCATGAGGGGAGGGTATGAACGTTGAGCAGGGCGAAAAGAGAGCCGGTTGACAGTGGTCTCTTCCACGACAAGCTCTGCCCACGCAGTGGTGAAGGAGAGACAGAAAAAGGGAAGAAAAAGCGGCGAGTCTCGGGAAGATCATCAGTTGAGCGAGTAACGAGCGCAGCACGATGATCGTGTTTGGAAGACAGGGCCCAAGAGTTGATTCTTTGATTGTAGTAAAAGGAGAGAAGAAGAGGGGGAGCCAGGATGAGAAATTCCTGTCCATGTAAACGTGTTTGACTAGAACCACATGCAGCATTCCGTAACAAGTGAGCCAGCTGTGAAGCGAATAAATTCCACGCCTCTCGCTCTTCCAACTTAGAAGTCGAACACGCAAGAAGTTTGGGCGTACGGATCTTTTGGGGGTTTGTGTTTTTTGTTTTTTCCCTCACTTCCTCTCCGAGATTGACGGATGACTGGGAGAAAAACATTCACTGTGCTCTTACTCTTTTCTTGCCTTGAAAGTACCTGATTTCACTGAAACTTTCCTTTTTGTCGTACCGACATTTGATTTCGTCATTACTGCAGGTGTGCAGACAACAAAAGAGGGGCTATCCGAAAAAATAACTTTGGCGCGTTCCCGGCGCCTGTTCCTGCTCTTCGTCTCACCGAAGCAAGTCTGGTTACCTAGAGACAATGGAAGAACACTTTTGTGATGGAGCACCACCTCTCTGGGAGGAACATTCGCGAGTTCCATGCTTTCACGTCCTCTCCCGGTGTAGCATGAAGGCATCCTCCGATTCGCTCAGCCACTGCCAACATCATCATCACCAGCAGCAGGAGGAGCAACATCACTACACCCCTACCAACAGACGCCAGTGGCGACATCCACCTCCTTCTTCTCGGCAATCTCCTTCTCCTCATCCTCACGATCATCTACACCATAATCATCAGCACTTTCATCACCATCATGAACTCTGCTCTTCGACAACGTCGCCTCCTTTATCACTGACGGCACTGGAATCGGTGAGTAGACTATCCTCAAATTCGTATTCATGTGATTGCTATGCCCCCCCCCCCCCCCAGCAACCACATAGAGACATACTAATTTCCATCCCCTACGTCCCATCCTTCCCTCAACCCCTGGCATGGCAGTGCGTGCTTCTTCCCTCCTTAACGAGCCTGAATCTCGAAGCAGCAGGCTCATAACTCGGTTAATTGCATGTGTGAAATCTGGATTGTTTAATGGTGGGAGAAAGTGTGATAGCCTGAAATAACACAGCACTCAACTTTAAAAAGGCAAAAAGGAAAAGGAAGGAAAATCGTTATCCTTTACCTACTTGTTGACGGAAATTACTGCAAATGCGCATGAAATCCACGGATTTCACAGTCAATTAGTCAGTAAATCATTGTGCAATGCTTTAAACTGGTCCTATGCTGTGTGAAACTGGAGCTGTCAAAATATTGCGGTATTGCGGGACCACGCCCCCTAGTAACGCAAGCACTTTATACTCACAGAATGAGAGCGTTTTACGAGTGTTGCCATGGAAAAGGGTAGCGATACCTGATATTCCGGGTTTTTTTACAAACACAAGTCAAAACTAAAACAAACTGCCCCAGGTTCACAAAATGTAAAATCCCTTATAGAAAAGTAGTAGATGATAATCGCGACTGTCGAATTCGACCCCGAATGCTATTTTGTTTGTAATGGGTTGCACGTGATGCAATGATTATGTACGCTCTTTCTACGGCTCTTTATTGTCAGTGCACCGTTTGTAAATTCATTTTCTATGGTTATCAGACAGGAATAGAAGGCGAGTTCTCTAAATTGCCAAAGAATAGCAGTTCAATCCCGAAAATGAAATTTGAATAAAGGCCTCTTAGATGAAAAAAAAAGAACAAAAATATTAATTTCATTGGCACTGTTTAATCGAAAGGGGGCGTTCCTCTTCCTTTGAATTGCTTGTGATGGTCGGCAACTCTGTCATCGAGAAGCCGGGGAGATTTTGGCTATGAATAACCGTGATGCCAAAGTATTACTATCTGTGTATCGATTACGGCCGCTGTCATTATAAATTCATAAATGTGTGAATATAACGAAACTATTCAGCTTCGACTCGTGAAGGTACGCATGCCGTCAGCAAAACGTCACGCGTTGAGCGGCTACAACAGGTCCGTCTTTCTTTCTTTTTCTAGCATGTCTTTTTGATTCCCGTTGTCTTCGATTGCTATCCGCTTCATCCGGCAATGAGGCGCGATGCCTCGGGAGCGATGTCTCTGCCCGACAGTCGTGTGACGTAATGGGCTAAGCAGACGACAAAGCTGGCCGGGAAGGTCACACGAAGTGCCAATATCGTGCGATTGTGTGCGAAGAATGGCGCGTAGATGAAGCTATGATTATTAATATGAAGTCCCGCGTTCAGAACATTCGAGGATTCAATAGGAATTAATTCATAACCCCATGCATATAACACTGTCAGGTCACAATCTATACATCCTAGGTATATATTTTGATTCGGCGAATGCAAGGCGCTAATAGTCGACGAGTCCGCTCGCACTCCAAAGTTGGCACAGCAAAGAATGTGACATTTAAGAAATGTCAAAATGCTTAAAAATGCGTCGTCCAAGATTAGATTGCTCAGTTGTATTACATAATACCACTTCTATAGAGAGAGGCGGATCATATATGATCAAAGTTTCTGCTTTAGATAATTGTTTTATTTTTGGCGCAAGGGTGGGGGGGGGGTGTGAAGGCCTACTGCCGTGGCAACCATAATACCCTGTTCGAACGGCAAAGTGGAGATGATGATGTACGCTTCACAGAGGTCACCGTGCAATTATCCTCCTTTCCATTATGTGTGAAATGAGAAGCAAGGCAGCCTCTTTAAAGTGGTCAAATTAACGTTCGTAATTGCATCCATGTCTGTCTCGATCATCCATCGATCACAGCCCTGTGCAGTTTGACTCTTTTTCCCGCAGCCAGTAGTGACCTCCGCATATACTGTCAAATGACAAGTCCATTTCATGAATGACGCAGTCTGTCTCCAGAACCCCCCCCCCCCCACCATTTCTCCATTAAAAATCCTGTATGGGCCTTTTCATCCTTCGCCTTGGCAGTTCGCTGAACGGGTGACGTGTAGGTTTCATGGACATTTCAGTGTGTTCCACGGTTCCACGGACGCGGAAGGTTGGTAGACAGCTATCATTTAATCATTTAAGATTTGTTGTGACCATTTTCTTCCAAGCGCACTCGTGCGAGTTTGAAGGACTTTTGGAGGGATAAGAAGATGTGGAGGAAAGGATAGATTCATTAGCGCCATCGCTTGCATCTAGCTATATATTAAACGAAAGCTCCACATGCTACATTTGTTGGAGGAAATGTTGCTAAGTTTGCTCAAGATTAACACTGACCATACATGAGTTTTTTTTTTTTTTTTTTTTTTTTTTTTTTGCGGAGGCGAAGATTTTTCGGTAAGCGTACAAAAATGGCTCTCTATTCAAATACCTTGTCCTCGCGTCTTGTTCTCCATCAGCATACCAAACTATTGTGTTTTCAGTGTGTGCGTGTCTGGGTGTAAAAGAATGTGTGTGTGTGTCTCTTTCGTCTTCAGAAATGAAGAGAGAGAGGAATTCTTCTATATAGCCTTCGTTGCCATACCTCTCTCACAGGTGAGATACTTTGCGCACCGGGGCATCAAACGGTTCCCGCCCGCCAATTTATTACCAAAACAAACGGAATGGCGGGGTCGCCGCACACTCTCTGCGTGTAACCTGTTCCATTTCCAGCAAAGCACGCCATGCCAGCTGTACTTTCGAGCTGTGGCTGCATTTGAAAGGGTGGGAAGGGTTGTCTGGTGAAAGATTATTACGTCGTCAATAAATTGACAGACAGGATTCCGGCCAATGGCGTCATCAGTCCGAATGCCCTCTTTCCCTCTTTTTCCCCCACCACGCCCCCCCCCCCCCATTCTCTCACTCTCTACATGTATCTCTTATCTGTCTCCCTCTTTTTCTATCTTCTTTGTACATACATATATTCACACCTGCAATATCAATATGATCAACATCTGTTAGTCAAGCACAATATCTCTATCTGCGCCTCACTTTCTCTTTGACATCCTTCTTTATCCAGTGCACCCCTCTTCCATTCAATATCTCACTCGCTACTTACATCCCCCCCCCCCCCATTCTCTCTCTTATATCTTCCGACGAAAACCGATCCGATGGAAGTTGTAACAGAATTTGGGACCTCACATATGGTTTTGACAGGAATTAACAACGATATAACCCATTTAACGAGATCAGGGAAAAGGTGAAAACTTTGCTATATACCTTTAAATCAACAAAGAAGCAAAGTATGATAAGCGTACAAACGGGGAAGCAATGAAGTCCATCATAGTGACATACAATACAAAGGAGAGATATGACTCAACGTTGACTACGCATTGGTAAAATCACCAGCGACTAGCTTGTCGGACATGCTGCCTTTGATGATTTCATGATGATAGACTGCATGCCAAGATGTCCTGTATACGTTAGAAAGCGAATGAACAATTATTGCTTTCCTCAGGAGAATATACGAAATTTCAGCGCTCATGTTAGCTATATGGTATGTTAGTTCATTGCAAAAACAAACAAACAAACAAACAAACAAACACTGCGCCAGGAACTCCCCGCTTTGTCAGAATCTACCTTAGATATAAACTGAAAAAACAACTGCACAGTGCATAAAGGCATCTACCAACAGCTAGACACGGGAAATGTAGCAGAGAGGATAAAAAGTCTAGCACGCCGACGATAGAAGCAGAACACACGAAGGGAACGAACCGTGACGAAAACAAAACCGAATAAAAAAAACACCATCAAATATTCTGTGCTTCTTTTTCTTTGTTATTTCTATTTCTGTTGAATGTTACTATATTTTGCCTGGAAACTGTCATTATGCCAACACGGCAATTGAATCCGACGTCTCACATTACCTATACACATAAATGCCCCTGTTTTACACGTACAAGCGACGTGAGGGCATTGCCGACTATTATCTCATAATACTGCCTGTACATTTTCCCAAGGAATCAAATTTATCATGGCCTGGATACTTGATAGATCGTAGTATAGCGTTAGACAAATTTTAGATTTTTTTTTTTATCATGGGGAAGTGGAGGTTGACGTTGGCGTAGAGTTGGGACAACTTCCAAGGGAATCGACCCTATGCCAAAAGGGTTATTACTCTCTAAGTGTGCATGAACAGGTGCAGATTGGGCTACAATCTGGGTGGGGGGATATAAATTTGTGATAAACGGTATCGACTGTGCTCGGACACAAAATACTGCTGATACACGAGAAAGTCAACAAAACCAGTAGGTAAGAATCAGTCATTCTTTAGCCGTGCATCACTTGAAAGCATTAATTATGCAATAACAGGTGAGTCTAAGTAGGCTTAATATTTCTAAAAACAGACATGACTATGTGAACTCGTTACTGTAAATTTGAGATATTATGTTCTTCACTCAATTTCGCGGTTCATGGAAATATTTCTAAAACGGGAGGTCCATTGGTTTTTGTCAATGTCTTTTTATTCTATGATGAAACACTGCATCATGGCGGAATGGTATTACTGGAATTGCTGAATAAAAACCGACAGCTTCATTTATCTTTATTTAGTCCAGACATTACTGAAAGGCAATTTTACCCACCGCGGAGAAAATGAAGGGAAATTCATTGAATAAATGTCATTCTTTAACTGCAAAACCCGGAGGTAGTTTGAGCTATATGTGTACACCTAAAAGCCAATGACATCATTAGAATGATGATCCGGCGGAACACGGAAACGCATACAAAAAAAGATGGTTTCTGCCATTTAACCCATTGACGACGAAAATTGTGTCTATTATGTAGAATTGCAGCAACATCTGGAAACTGATCACGAGAGGGGTACTCGGTGCGAGGGAAAAAATAATACTCTTCCGTATTTGTACTTGATGACTCGTACAATGAGTCATGGCTGAGATGAGAACGAGAAAGGGGCATTACACGACGTCTACCAAATATATCGAGGACGCAAGTTCATCAATCACTCTCTGATAAATCGGCGAACGAAGACCCGAACATCGATTTTACGCAAGCTTTAAAAAACTGCGCTCTTCCCATCTCCGGTAATGACGGCCAGAATTGTTTCAAAGTGCCATCATCGAATGCATCTCCCCCAGGATTCGGGTCCGTCCTACAATTCTACAATTTATGGGGTTTTTTTTTCTTTTTTTATAATGGCCATCACAAATTCGTATTTGATTGAATAAAGGGTCTACAGAAACCGATGGGAGACAAGATTCTTCCCCAGATTATTGGACCAAATTTGCACCCACTGGCGCCGAAATTGCCTAAGCCAACGGACCGCGTCCCAATCCTACGCCCCCCTAAAAAAACTTAATAAAAAGAGGACAAAACTACAGACTAATGCCCAGACGTTTATAGGGTCAGACTTTTTGAAGTCATAGAGTTGATAGTTGAGTACCAGTGTTGCGAGCCTTTAAAATATCCACAGAATGTTACTTAAAAGTAAAATTAGCAAACGAATATCATTAAATTCATGTGAAAGATGAGAAAGTTTGACGAGATTCTGTACCCTTTCACAATTATATAAGAATGTTCATTTCAATTGTTTGTTTTTTACTGCTTTCTGAGAGCTTATAATCTGATGCTTCAGGTAGTTAGAAACGTGGTTGTAAATTTGTACATGGCCACATTTTGTGGAAGGAAATTAGTCCTACTTTATATGAATGCAACAACTGACTGGCGTACTTGCGGTAGCACTGATTGTTCTTATTGTTTTCATTTTCTTGGATGTCATCCTTAGTATGTCATTGCATAGAGCATGATGACAAATATTAAAACGAAATGTAGGGCTCTGAAATTCTAGGAGAGCCATTTCAATGTGAGTGGGTGATTTATATTATAAACAGAAAGAAGTACCTTTACTTTTTCTGCATAAAGAGCTACGATTCATTATGGTTGGGCTTTAAAGGGCCCCTGAAATCCAAATGCATGTTGATCTGTGTCGATTTATGATACCCTCAACATCACTTTTCCGGTGAAACGAATATCTAGAAACATTCCATGTATTTTTAACGATTTTTATTTTTTCTTCTGTTTTTCTTCAGATTACTTGGGAACGCCCTCAAAAAATCCTTCAAACCAATATTCTTCAGATGACATCATCTGTCAATCATTGCTAAAGTACTAAAATGTTTAACAAAAGACATTGGAATGCCCCTTCCCCTCGACTCAGCATAACTTGCATGTTTCTGTGATATTAATGTGACTACCAAAAGACATGGCGAGGGAACATGCAAGTTCTTCTGAATCGAGGGGAAGGTGCATTCTTATAATGTCTTTTGTTAAACATTTCAGTACTTTAGCAATGATTGCCAGATGAGGTAATCTGAGGAATATTGGTTTGGAAGGATTTTTGTGGGCATTCCAAATAATCTGAAGAAAAATATAGGAAAAAAATCGTTAAAGATATATGGAATGTTTCTAGATATTCGTTTCATCGCAAAAGTGATGTTGAGGGTATCATAAATCAACACACATCAACATGCATTGGATTTCAGGGGCCCTTTAAGCGATACAGACAGTAATAGATGTGAGAATTGACACGAATGTCATCCCGCGTCCACAAGGGTTAGTTGAATTTCACTTTCCCCCAATTACATCCGCATTTGTACATCATGATTATGCAATGACGGCCTGACGCAATTACTGGAGACGAGTTCAGTTTCATTCATGATTGGGTAACTTTGCCAGCGCCTCGTATAGCGCCTCGGAGAGCCAGCCGTGTTGAGCGCACACCCCCTATCAGAACGGCGACATAACGACGTTCATGACATCACATGCATTGTGTCTCTGATCTCACGTTGCCTGGGCAACGGGACGCGCAAATTGAATTTTGCTCCGTGGTGGATTTGTGAAAGAAGCATGAAGCTTGTCTCCGTTTCCTTCTTTGACTCTTCTGGGTTTTTCTTCTTCTTCTTCTTCATCTTAATCTTAAAGGTGATGAAGGCCAGAAAATGACATGGAAATCTTGATGGAGCGGAGCAGTCGTTATGATTTCTGATTAATCAATTACTAGTATCTTGCCCCTCCCATACAATCTCATTCTACCAACGTCATCCTTTTATTCTTTTGATAACTCTTTTGATAACTTTGCCATCACATCATCAGGAACATCAGTGTGCGAGTCGCCAATAGATGATTACATTGTTCTGCAGTCATAATCAGCTGCAGGCTATAGACGATAACTGTAAAAAAAGAATGCTAACATAAATGAATACGTGAATGACGTATGAGAGCGTCGAAAATGATGTGATGTCTAATGTGTGTAAAATAATGTTATTCCTTGATAACTACTGTCATTTTATACTCTGCTTTTCGCCACTGTATTGTTGAGTTGGCCTAAGATGAAAACAGAAAAGGTCGCAATTAAAGGAAACCAAAACCCAAAGAGAAATGTGGATTGAGTGAAAGAAGCAACATTAGTAGAACATATCAGTGAAAGTTTGAGGAAAATCGGACACTCGATGCAAAAGTTATGAATTTTAAAAGTTTTGGTATTGGAACCACTGGATAAGGAGACTACTTGATTTTATGACATCAGGTGTGGAAAACAATATAAAGGAAATATTAAGAAAATTCAACATGCTTTCACTTTTCTAGCGTAATGAAAGAGCACTTGACTGACCGCTTTTAGAAAGCAGGGGGAATAATTACTACCCTTAACATATGTCAGTATCAAGCTGATGGAATGTGTAATTTTCATGAAAAATAATTGTTTGTGGAATTATCTTCATATTGTCTTTATATTGTTGTCCACATACGACGTCATGAACTCTAGTAGTCTCCTTATCCAGTCATTGCAACACCAAAACTTTACATATTCATAACTTTTGCATCGATTGTCCCATTTTCCTCAAACTTTCACTGACGTGTTCTACTAATGTTGCTGCTTTCACTCAATCCACATTGCTCTTTGGGTTTTGGTTTCCTTTAAAGAAATCATGTAAGGGAAGGTGGCTGCAAGGTACAAGGCCCAAATATGCATCCACGTAGTGACGTGCCATAATGATGTAGGAATATTTTATAGATATCATTAGGTGTATATTTTCTCACTATCAATGCACACATTGTGTCTTTGCTTCTGGTCATAAACATATGTCATGGATCTTTGCCGCTGAAATACGATGAATTCTAACCTCGTAACAAATGTCACCCAATGGGAGATGAACAATAACAAGGGTATAAAATACAAAGAGGGAAATTAAAGAAATTTCTTGAAAAATGAATTGGCAAGTGATAGTAGGAATGATATGATGAAAATAATGAAATGACAAAAAAAAGTGAAAATGATAGCACCGTCTTACAATGTACAACACTGAATAGATAGGCCTATATGACACTCTCATAATAGCTATCATTCAGCGCCTCCGCGTTATGAGGAGCGCATTCATAACGCATAACCGTTGGATGAAGAAATTTCCGTGCGCAAAATTGGAAGGGGAATCCTTCAGTTTTCAGTCTGTCTATATAACGTTACACCAGGCCAACACGAAGATTACACACGGACAATGTGTCCAAGCTATATCGTGTTTTGAGAAACATTCGCTTTATACGCGGCCAAGAGCTTTTAGCAAACAATACACATTCTTTTCTTCTTCATCTTTTTTTTTTTTTTGGAAAAAAAAATGCTGAAATAATTCGCTGGTATGATAGATTGCGTTCGAATCTAGCGACGACCTTTTGTCATCCAAACGCTCAGACTGAGTTAACAACGACGGAACAATCCATCCTAACGATCTCATATTTCTTCACAGAAAAAAAAAGAAGAAAAAAAAAAAAACACGTTGGCTGATGTACATAAGCATCAATAAGCATCATCAACAACAAAAGGAGATGCCCTTGCTGTATCTTGTGTGACTCTTTAAGTACAACCATTTTATCGGTTTCTATAACATCATGAATGAATGCCTGAACTTTTCCGACGATATATGCTACAAAATGAACTAAAAGTCAAATAATGCGCGGGCGTCCAGCGAAGGTTAGTGCTGCGTAGTCAAAAATCAATAACGAGATGGTATAGATTTATCACAGTAAGTGTTGACGGTCGTAGTCAAAACAGTGGGTAGAGAAAACGTGTTCAACAGGCAAGAAAAGAGCGACAGAAAGAATGCCATCACCCGCCCTGCATGCCATCAATAACAGGCAGGTTTATGAAAGAAATACCTCGAATGCTTTGGTCGGAAAGGTTGCACGAGTCGCTACGTAAGTCGGAAAGCACGAGGATCAGTCACCTCGCGTTGAAGGAACCATAAATGTACTGCAAACATGTTGACTTGTGTTAATTCATGATACCCTTTATGTCCATTATGTCATCAAATGAATGCATCCATTATGTCGTCAAATGAATGCATAAATACGCATCATGCATTAAATTATAACTTTGCTACTACTTCTTTTCGTGATTACTTGGATACACACACACACACACACAGACCCTTCCAAACCTAGGGTGCATTCGAGCGCTCTAAAGCGAACCAAAGCGAACTGAACCAAAGCGTACCGTACCGAACTGTGCCGGATTTGAAGCGTTCGAGCGCTCTGTCGAGAAAGCGTACCTCACGAGTTACATTGTATTTTTATAAAAGGTCAAGTATTTTTGTAGCAAGAATGTCATTCACCTGGCGCTTGAATTACTTGCAGCTGTCCCGAACAAAGAGAATGATGCCTTTGCATTGTGACGTATGCGCATGATACGCGCATGCTTTACAGCGAACTTTTGGTACGCTTTTGGAGCACATCGGGAAGTGGTTCACTTATGGCTCGGTACAGTACGGTACGGTACACTTGAGAGCGTTCGAGCGCTCCTCTGGCGCGGGTACGGTACGGTACAGTTCGCTTTAGGAGAGCGCTCGAACGCACCCCAAGATTCTGCCATCTTTGACATCATTACGTCAATCATTGCTAAAGACGCTGGAACGCACCTTTCCCTAGACTGAGCACGACTTGGATGTTTCCATGTTACTAATATGATTCCCAGAAAAAGAAAAAAACAAACAAACAAACAAACAAACAAACATTGCAGACAAAAGACATCCCCCGAATCAACGAGGGAAAGCAATTAAGAATAATAGAGAATCGAACTCATGGACCATCCTGGAATAGTCCAGGGCCCTCATCTATATAGACCTATTCGGTTTTAAAACACTGTAACACTTATGTCAAGCATTACTGGGGCTTTCAAAATAAGAAGATAAGAGGATTCAATGAGTTCTGCAATGAGTGAGGTGCATTTCAATGTCAGTGCATAAATTGTTTATTGCTAGGCATAATGAAGCCCCCAGTTATGACTGAAATAGTCATTAACATAAAAAGCAGCACCAAACACTGAACAGGTCTATATCTTAGTGCTCCCACGATTGGAGCCAGAGATGATAAATATTCAAATATCGGAACACGTTGGTGAAGCGTTGAGTGTATTGGCGACTGGTTGAAAGCTTTTCTTTGTGTTTAGAGTGGAAAGCATTCCCGTGAACGAGAGAAATTATCTGGCTCATATTCACTTTTTGTTTCTTCTGATCTGAATAGCCGTCAAAAGGGCTCAAAAACTTCCAACCACTTGCTTCTTTCCAATTGCTTTCAAGATGCTAGTAAGTCTTGTTTACTGCGTTCGGTTGAGCTGTGTGGAGAAGGCAGTAACTTAAATATAATAAAATACAACTCGTCAGTTGAATTCAGGAATACATGAGGACCCTTTATAGAACACTTACCACGCGCTCTATGAGGTCGTTTCAAGTGGCTTTCAGTGTACCCCCGATAATAATGTGGTTTTAGGAATCAACCGTCTCTTTAAGGCCACCGGAAGCACTTAAGATACAGCAAGGACAAAGATGAAGTACATGGAAGATGTCTGAAGCACTTAGAATTAAAGCTGAATGAGAAAGATGTCTGCTCCCTGTAGCAAACAGAGGACGAGTCGAAGTTCGTGTCTAGGACTTGGAAATTTTGCATGAAATATGGGTTTCCTACCTTTAACTGTCCGCATCTTTTATCGTCGTCAATCAAGTGACTTTCGATCGGACACTATGAGAGCCTTGAACTCGCGCCACCTTCCTCTTCTCTCCCGCCTAGTCCTCGCTTACCTATATCCACGCGCCTGTTCCACGCCGAGCATTCCAGCCGCGCGCTGGCGCGAGACTCGCCCGAGAGCAGAATTGCCCCTGACCTCGTGGTAACGAGCATTGTCTTGTCGAACAATATTTCATTATATTTCTTGCAAATCTCTTTCCTTCCCACCGGGACTCGGTTCCCCTCCAGCTAGCAACCTTGAGGAATTCGGGAAATGTCGTAAAAGATCTGTCTTCAAAATCGGTATTGTCTGGAATCAAAGCAACACCCAACAGCGCTCAATCCCATGTCTGGCGAGTAAATGTATTGTTGATTATTTCATGTCATACGCCCTCCGCCCCTGAAAAAAAAAAAAAATCTTCATTGATCTTCTGTATTTCCAGACATTCTCCAATTCCTAATCGCAAAAATGTGAAATGTTCATTTACCAGCACGAAGCGCAGACAAAGTCGAATAAAGAATGCAACAAATACTACTCTATGATGCATACTGTGGTGTCGCTTATTTACAGGCAGTAAGAAGGGCGTTTGAAGTCATGGAAATGAACATGATGAATATTGCGAATGCATTCATTACGTTTAAAAATAATGAAATAATAACCTTTGAGCTGTTTATAATATTGTCTGATGTGATCTTAGTATTGTCTTGGGAAAACTATTTCTCAATAGGGTACCATTTATATTTTTTTTCATAAATAACAACAACAACAACAACAAAATATCATATTCATCTTAATGGCCACAGAGGTACAAAACAGATGCATTATGAAGGCAGCGGTTTCTGATGTCGACAAGAAAATCTTTCAAATTTACCAGGCTTAACCAGTGTCTTTTTGTTGTTTTTGGTGATGTTGATTCTTCATTCCGCAAGACATAAGAGCAAAAATCCAGTGCCTTCAAAATTAGATCGTGTGAATTATTAGCTGGCTTGGAAACAAGACTTTGTTTCTCTTTAAATGTCCAACTTCTGGATGAAACGCACAAAGTCAAGTCGAAGCGTGTTAGTTTCGCTGTATTCGTAACAGGCCCCTGGATGGGCATGTCAGCTAATTGGATTTTAATCTGTAGATTGACTGTGATGTTGCACTGTTTCGATACAACCTAATTGCTCTGTTCGACGTGACTATTAATCTTCCCTTTCTAGAGAGGGGAACTGTAAGAGGGGGGAAAGTCGAACAAGTAGAACATAAGATTTGGACACAAAGAATATCAGACACAATTGTTCGGATTTGTTTCACTTTGATGGAATGTCGAAGAAAGCAATAAAAAGAATGAGTGGAAGATTGAACCAAGATCAAAAGGTATAGTAATGTTCGTTATAATGGGTGAAAACCATAAGATCGGGGGCCCCCTGTAATACCATCCTTGGATGGAGTAGCTTAAAGTTGGATGTTCACAGAGCTTGTCGTTGGCAGCCCTAATCTCGCCAGACCCTGGGACGGAAGCAAAGTGCATCACAAAATATCGGTAACTATACCAATGCATCATCATTTAGCGGCATCGATGACAACAAAGAAAGGACCGGAGACTCTTATAGCCGGAAAATCCAACGGATGAATAGGATTTGGGTGCTGTGCCAACTATGTACGTGTTTTTGAACAAGAAAGTTTCAACTTGAATGCGTTTGGCGTGTTTGAGAACGCGCCAATGATACTATATAGGTAAAAGCGAACGCTGTAGATTTGAAAAACCCCAGCCCCAGAAATAGAAGCACCATAGCAATGTGATAAAGGTAGTATGTAGTGTGCAAGGGCTTTTGTACGGTGAAATGATAAATGTATGTCACACGCTTAAAGAACCTTGAAGAAATGAGGGAATATAAATGGCTCTGCAGTAGGAATTTCACTACTTTCAGAAGCAGGAGCAAACAGATTATGTTCTTGGACTAAACTGAATCAGAAGTCGTAGTGCCCCATCGTCATCATGGGGGGGGGGGGGGGGGGGCTTTCACACGAAGACACCGTCATGAACTTCTGTCAACTTCCATGAGAGTGGATTTCATTGTACGTTACTGAGACTCCTGATGCGTGATGAAACGAATAACCTGACACTGGTCATGTCCTTTGAAAAGATGAAAATACATTTTACAGTGGAACATGCACTGAGATTGAAAGCAATATTCATTGCGTCCTTGGTTTTTATTGTGGTAATATTCAGCATAAGTCGTGTTGAATCTCGAGTAATACATTGTACCCTAAAATTTCTTATATGAGCCAAAAAGAAAAGAAGAGAAAGGTAATGGTTCAATGACATTTGTGACTAGGAATAATGATAAGGTCTTGGTGAGACAAATTCGGCAAAATACCATCATATAAATGCGTTCACCGAATGGTAACTTTTGATTGCTACGTCACGTTTAAGGCAAGTTACGTTTGATCTTGGGGGAGATGCTTCTTTTAAGAATTCAAATGGAACATTCGCGTATGGAAAGATTTATTGAAATATTTGTGTATATAATATGCTGATTTTTTTTTTTATTTAACAGAAGTTATTGATGCAAAATGCGGCTATGGATGTTAATGTAGTATGTTTGGAAACTGTTTCGACTTTTCATGTATCTGTGAAAAAGTAGACCGATTGAGTTGCCTTTATACTCTCAGCTATGTTTGACTAACCTTTGACTCCAGGACAATCTATGCCACCATGATGGAAATTGGACACTGCAAAAGCATTGTTGGGGAATGAGTTGTTGTTGTTGTTGTTGTTTTTTCTTGTTTTATGTCTATAAGGATGTGGTAACCACAGGGTAAAAATCCAGCAGTTCGGGATTTTCCCAAATTTCATAAGCTTGGAAAAGGGGTCAATATAAGGTGAACCTGACATTACTTTCCGCAATCAGTTGGGCGAAAGGAACAAAATGCCGGTGAGATAAACAGATGTAGTCAGGTTCAACCCGTAAACGCAACAAGATGGGGGAAAACACAGCTCGTCGACGTTTTTTGCTTGTTTGAACAAGCTTACGGATAAAGTTGTGATGACCTCATGCTATGGCAGTGAAATTAAACCAAAACGCAAGGCAACAAGCTAGTGATGACAGAAGGTGAAAAATAACCTTTTTCCATGTAGCACGTAACCAGGATTACTCTACCTGTGTCAGCCGCAAATTTTGGAAGTCCGGGTAGGTGTAGTTTGTGGGTAACTCGCGTGGTTTCGCAAGTTCATCAAATGGTTTTTAAAAACTACATAAGTAATTATACATGACTGTGTCAACTATGTTGTATGCTCATAGAATCAGCCGATCATGGAATTACCCTTTGGCCTTACTCAGATATTCAATTATTTCTTCATGCCATCAACATCTGCAGTATGTGAAAAAAAAAAAAGGTTTATCGTGATACCCTCCTGACGTCCAGCTGGAGAAACCCTCCTCCTCCTCCTCCTCCTCCTCCTCCACTCTTCTCTCCTCCTCTCTCGTGACTGTACGTCTCACAGATATCTTGCAAGGATTATACCATGGCCTTTGTTTGTTATTTTGTACTTATTTTGGCTTTTTCTTGCTATTGTATACCTTCTTGAACGCCTTATACTTGCGAGATCGCCTGTCTGCCTGCCTGCAAACTTCACTGCCAATCTGTCCACCCACTCGTGTTTTGTCCCTGTCACTTTTTCTCCGTCTCCTATCCTATTTTTTTTTTCTGTCTTTTTCTCTTTGAAAAGGGGATCGTATTCTGGTTCCCACCTGAGTGTCTGATAACCAGTGTAAAATCGATTATAAGGTACAACTATATGTCATAGCGGGAGTTTGCGAGGTACATGCGAATCAAACGAAGTTTGAGCGATTGTGGGCGGGTATCGACTCAACGTCTCAACACTCCCAATATTTCAGGCTGCAGTAATCTTAGCTGTGCGTCTTCAGAGCAGTTTTATTTGTTTTCCGTTTTTGTTGTTGTGTTTTTAGCGTCCAGTGCATCGGTGTAGCCAAATTGACAGGCCTCAAAAGTATTCAACAGATTCTTTTTCTTTTCTCGGAGAAAAAAAAACCCCAAACAACAACACTGCGTCATTATTGCTATCTAGGTTTTTCTCATCTTGTTTGCAGGGGAGATGGTCGCAGTAAGATCTCTCTCCACCAACACGTCTAATTAATTTGCTCTTGCCGCTGCTGGAAACAAAATCACCACACCAACAGGTGATACAACAACACGCTACCATGGCCACGATAGTTGGAGTTCTTATGTGGTTCCACCTAGTTTCTTTATTCTTTTAAACCTCACCCATGCCCACGTCTGATTGATCAATTTTGTGACCGTATTGTCTGCGTTCCTCACGTGATATATGGCATAGGTTACATACTAACACATACACACAGGCACACACAAACACACAAACACACGCACGCACACTCACACTCACTTACTCCTTTATGTACGTATGTACAAGTAATATTTACAAAAGTTTTGAACTAGTATGTAGATTTTTGCACGCTCCGGGAAAATTATGACGCTCGCGGAAATGTCAAGTTTTGTATTACGCCTCTGAAAAGGCAATATCTGTAAAATATAGATGTACGTGCATGCTTGTATCGGCCGCAGATCTTTGCATTTCATGTGCTTCTTGTTAACGTAGACATGCATCTCGACAGCAGATGTGGCATTTGTCTAATGAGTGATTCACAAACAACACAAGACATTCAGCAATAACTTTTGCTTTCTGGTAATCGATACCATGAAAGTCAGTTGTTTACACAATGTACGGCATGCTGCAGGATCCACTTTGATCCTCATGGAGCATCGGGTCCTGTGTATGTGAGTTTTCTTCTTCTCCGTGAACCCCCTAAACATTACCTCAAGTGTTTTGTTTTGTTTTGTTTTGTTTTTATTGAATGACTGTGACTTTAGTAACCCTTAACACATCAGCCCGCAGCCCGCAAGGGGGGGGGGGGGGCACTAAAACACGTTCCGCAGCCCCTGTATAATGTTCATGTGTGTCTATGCGTCTGTGTGTCTGTGTGTGTAGAACTGAGCCCACAAGTAATTGCGGTTGTTTATCGCTTCTTGTTTTGATGTCAGGAAAATGCATCTTGAAATAATTTCGACACATACTCTCCTTAAAAAAGAAGAAGAAGAAGAAGAAGAAGAAGATTAAAGAAAGAAACCTCTCTGGTCAATATTTACGATCGTCTTGTCATAAAGTCTACAAACACTGTCCCATTCTAGTCATCCACCTTACTTGGCTCAGAGGGAGATAGAGGCGAAAGATGTTTCGTTCAAACACATCATTTTTGTTTTGCCCTGCGTTTATACAAACTTTTCACCCCTCTACGGTGGTCTGCCGAGTACTTGGTCTTCCTAGTGACTTGATCCAGTGAGCCGGAGGATACCGAGCAATAACTTGCCGGTTTCTCCCACGCCGTAATACATCATACGTCGCACCTCAGTCGGTCTCATAGCCACTGGCATGGTATCGGTGATTAACAAACAAGACGCGTACTCATCGTTCGGATTACTTCGCGTGTTTCAGGTCATGTTACGCAGCGATTATCCATTCTCAATACATCTGCCTCGTCCATCTTTCTTTTGTTGTTGCTGTCGTTCAGATATTAACCATAATATCAAAACGACAGGTGAAAATGCTTGTTGTTGTTTTGTTCTTAGGGTTGTAAAGTCTTTTTGAAAATTGCGTTGCTACAACCTACAACAGATTTTGTTCCAAATTATTACATATTTGTAAAAGCAGTAGTGAGTAAAGACATACTCGTCCAGTAGGCCTTATCATTACAACAAAACATATTAGACCCTAAGAGCTGACGGCAAAGCATGAAAGTATGCATTTTTGCAGAACTGGTGAATGAAAGATTTCCGTCTTTTTTTTCTCCACCCCCCCCCCCCTCCTCACTCCCTCTTCCCCTCTCTCTCACTCACCCACTCACTCTCTTTAAGATTAAAGGGATAGTATCTGCTCAGCTATGTTTTTATCTCTTCTTGACAAATTTAACATAAAAAAGCAAACGCGTTTATATTTTTAGCTCGCCTTTCAAACCAATATCAAGAGAAACCTATCGTCGTCAATGAATGACCAAAAAAAAAAAATACTCAGATAACTTACGGGTATCTACTGATGTGTTTGATTTCTGGCAATTTGCCATCGAGGAACATGAATTCATGCATGAAAAACACTGCGTGAAAACGGAATTGTTTTCCCCCTGTCGATTCAGACGGTTTCTGCATTCATACACGATCTCATCTTGCTCTCGATTCAAAAACGCGATATGACAGCTATAAACAGCTTGACCTCCGCTGACCCGGAAATTCTGATTTGGCATTAACCCGTGGGCGCGGGCATGACAGAAAGGTATGCCCGACCCACCGGCATGAGCGCGCGAGTCCGCCAAACGCTCCGCAGACGATCGGTGTCTCGCTGTTGATATACAGGTGACAACCTGCTAACCATCCACCCAACCCCTCCCCCACCCATTACCCTACCTCCCTCTTCCTTCTCTTTTTCAAAAGTCGTAATATCGCCAGGGATAGACACGAACTCACTCTTCAAAACGAAGATGCCAGTTTTGCTATTTGAACAGCAATATTCCCAATATATTTTAGAGATGCATGTCTCGTATCAGATTTATTTCATTTTTGTACTCGCTTTACCGAGAAACAGCTGTTCTCCAACTTCTTCGCTTGTTGATGTGTAGGATAATCAAAGAAAGGAATATACAAATAACAGCTCAAGAATAGCTCTTTTCTTGTTTTCTTTTCTTTTTGGTGAAGCAATGGTGAAGCAATAAAATGCGACATAATATTTAGTCGCCGTTGCAAGAGGAGCAGAACCAAACATGACCGTATAATAACTTTGACGACTTCTTACATTTCTCTTGAGGATTGGTGTGTGGTAGCTTACACCCTCATGCCTCAGAGATTTTTTTTTTTTTCTGATCGGCCACTCGTCGGAAGCAAAGTTTGCTGCTGCCGGCCACCAACTGAAATGCATTGGATCGATGTCTGATGAAATCGACTTGGTTGGTCGACTATCAGGTGATTGGACGATCTTGCCTCATCAGATCACAGCCCGACATGTCTGACACTGACCTGATAGTTGGCCAACACGAGTCGAATTCATCGGACATCGATCCAATACACTTCGGTGGGTGGCCGGAAGAGATAAACTTTACTTGCGATGATTGCCCAATGAGAGAATATCTCTGTGGAATGGGGATATAAGCCTGCAGCCTTTCACTTCCATAAAATATCTCTGACCACCCAAAATCCAGTTATCAGAAAGTGGACATTTTATGCTGTTCTACTTTTTATTAATCTTCCCCCTTTTTTTACTCTCAACAGATCAGTGTACATCGACTACTGACGCTGTTCGTGTTCCTCCTATCTTGGACAGCAGTGTGCGCTGCGCCCCGGAGAATGGGCGGCAACAGCATTCCCCTTTTTGAGCTCGACAGAGAGCCCACGAACATTTTAAAGCCAAACTCCTCGCACACGAAAGCGGCGATATCCTTTCTCGAGGCAATCATGAAAGCATCCTCAGGGCCGTCGTCGTCAGAGGATGGAGACAACAGTGAATATTTATTACAGTCGCCGTTATCGTCGTCCTCCTCATCTTTTTCACCGTCGACATCGTCATCGACATCGGCGACGACATCGGCGACAATCACGAAAGCGAAAACGGGTAGTGAGCCAGACGTGGTGTTGAACTCTGAGATATTTCCACCACCGGACTCTATGATGTTGCCAGGGTTGGGGTCGAACCCGGGGTATTTTTCGCAGCGCGTGGCGTTCTCAGTCGAACGTCCCGAGACGCCGCCGTGGCCCGACTTCACGTTCGAGCAGGGCTTCAACGAGGAAGGCAACAGTGACGACGAAACGGCGCACAGCCGACGTCGGCGCGCAGTAGGCGACCTGCAAGAAGTCTGCAAGAGCACCAGTCATTGGGGCATAAAGGAATGGGCCACGGACACGTTCGGACAAAACGTGACCATCCTCTCGAAAATCATGTCGGCCGGGAACCAGGAGCTGAGGCAGTGGTTCTACGAGACCACATGCTCGCGGCAGCATGGCGTGCAGCAGTCTTGCCTGGGCATCGACGACAACCACTACGAGTCCGTGTGCCTGACGAAAAACGCCTGGGTATACGCCATGATCAGAACGAGACGCGGGGAAGAAGGGTGGTCGTGGATCGCCATCAGCTCTTCGTGCAATTGCGCTGTCAGACAAAGATTCGTGGAAACAACGGGGCATGTTGATCGCGTACGATAGTACAAAACACAATCTGTGCTCTGTGTTTGCTTAGCATATTTCTATTTAATGGTCATAAGTTATTATAAGATATATAGATATTATAAATATATGATTATAACTTTATTCTGTAAGTAATATTGCTATCATACGATCAAAATCTATAGAGGCATGTTTCCGCATCCATGCACAGTGTGATAAAACGATTGACAGCTACCGAAATAATGATACTATGATATTGTCCTGCCGGTGATTGAATAATATCGAATGATATTTGATGTGACAGCATGACTTGCGCTCTGTGAAATAAGTGTATTCATATCACCAACAAATACTGCACAAAGAAGACTCTCACTGAGAATAAAGAAATAGCACATATAGTATGGAAACAGTGGGCATCCAGGTTAAAAGAAACTGCAAAACGCCAGTCATTAAGTATACTCTGGAATGATTCTGTAGTAGCCAATGTTATAAAACCTAGAACATTGTAAATCCCTTGTCAGGTCTTTTTGATTCCATGTCTGTTCTATTCTCATTCAATGAAATGATGACTGATATTTAAAGTCACAACAGATCAATCTTTCCCAATAACACTCAACATACCAGTGTTCGCCCGTCTCATCCCGTCCTAAGCCAAGGAAAACCAATGAGACACAAACACAAATATAAAAACAGCTACTCGTCAATTTCCTTTTTATTGTCTTGTTGTAAAGCCATTCGTGACGACATCGCTGGTCAAAAATATAATGTCAGTCTCAGGCAGCACCGAGACAAGTAGATCAATAGGGGGCGACATTCATCATGTAGTGTGTACGCTAAAATCAGTGCAAGTAACTCTACTCGAATAGCGATTCACGGTATGCATGCGTTATTACATAACATAGCATTTTCAACCTAATTCGGGTGAAATTCTTCTCAATGTCATGATGAAAATAAAAATCAGCATTAGAAAGATCGGTCAACTATATTGTTATGCTATGTTTATACCATGTTCCTGGCTGCCACGGCAATCATGTAGTGGAACGCAAGGGGAAATGATAATTTGTATGGGCAGTCTGGCCTGACGCCGTGAAAGCGGCTTCTGCTACATGTTCTCTGTTCACATGTTCACTGTGGCTACATAGCTACATGTTCACCTCGTAATAAAGAATAAAACAACAACAAGATTAGAATAAGGAACAAGAGAGAGTGGGGGCGGGGGCGGTAGAGAAAAAAAAAAATCCAACAGCGCACTACTTTTTCGGGCAAACGGAATGCCGAGTCCGCCGGAAACATGGTGTAAACGTAGCATGGGTACCGCTTTGATATCAATATCCTACGGAGCAGTGCCTGTCTAAATTTCACTTGTGGGTGTGTGTGCTTTCCGACGTAATTTCCGAAAAATGTTTCACGCTTAAGAGTAATGCAAACAACCAAAAACAACAAAAACTGCGTTATACATATTTCCAGTAGTGGTGGATGAATGGTGCAAAAGTATATCTACTCTCTTTCAATAACTCACAGACGAGGCAACTGAAAAAAAAAAGCTCTACGTGTAGGTGTCATTTTCTTGAATGCATTCACTATTTATTACTGTCCTTATTTATAAGTTTAAATATATTTATTGCAAAGAAAGCTGTTTGTTGACATTGACCTGTATTCCGTAGCATTGTAAGAGCAATGCCTTGGGTTTTTTCTGTAAAACAAACGGTAACTAACCATAATTCATTAAATGCCTGTTACGTGATATGAACCTATATCTTAAGTGTACAAGTTTGCTTGTTGTCATCTGTGTAATCCCAGTGTTTGATTTGTGTTTTTGGCACAGTGGCTTTTGTGTCAATAATATTTGTCATTATGATTTTATTTACATTTACGATTCACAACGGACATAGCGATACGACAGCTTCGAGAAGACAAAGAAAAATGAATATGATAACCTTTCGGCAATTCATACCTCAGATCTTCAATCGTGTATATATGAATCTAAATGAGATTCTCTTCATTTATATATCAGCAACAGGTTTTTCCCGTCAACATATTCCTAAGTTTTATGTGGAACAAAGATATTTTTGTCCCTTTTATCAACACGGCTTTTAAAACTCATATTGTCGATTAAGTCGATTAAACTATCAAACAAGCAAGCTGAGCCAAAACACGTGACCTTGTTCTCAGTAATTACGCAGTTTTTGAGTGACACAAATTTAAATTTTGGCGCTCAGATATTTCACTCGAGAGCACACCTTTGACAAATTCACATCCAGTTGCAAGTAAAGTGAACAGTGACAAAAATCTTCGGTGACTGAGGAATAATGCTTACTGTATACACCATATACAGGCAAAATATAAAGGACTCGTTTGACACACTTAACAATCTCTTGGTGTGTTTAATATTGACAAAAAGTAGCTGAAAAGTAGTCAAAAAAGAGAAGAATGTCTGCAAAAAGAACAAAGTGGGTTTTTTAAAGTATAGAATGGCAGTTTACTCAAATGTTACTTGATTTTGTGTTCTCACATTAACTGTCCTCTTCTTATCCCCATTATACGATGCAGAGGGTGTCTACTTTCATATCCCCTTATTTTCTCATCCCTTTTCTTGCTCTTTTTCTCATCTCCTTCACACACCAACACACCCACACACCCACACACACCCGCACACTCACACATACACAAACACACTCACTCTATATCTCTTCTCTTTATCTCTCTACCTCCCTTTCGATGCGACCTTCCGTTATTAGTAAACATCATTGCAATTTTCCATCAAATCTGTGTTGTGACTGCGCGATGTATTTATTTTCGGCCTATTCCACTCCTCTAACAAAGCAGAGTATGTGTTGTTTGACATCTGAATATCCACTTTTGGGAAGGACGTCTACACCTGTGCCTTTTATACCGAACCCTAGTTGCACTTGGGATAAATGTGACAAAGGACAGCTCGAAAAAACAAACACTTATCTTATGTAATCGCCCACAATCCTCGAGCTGCCCACGTAAAGTCGAAAATCTGTTAAAGATTAATTGATAAAGGACATCATTTCATCGCGTGCATATCCATATATAGAGGTCATCTCAGGTTAAGGACCCGGTATATAGTGTGGAGAGAGTTTTTTTTTAATGTCAGTGTTTTTATTTTTCACTTCTAACAACAACAACAAACTAAAACAAAAACAGCAATACACAATTTCATCAAGTACAAAGTATTCCCTACATAAGATATAACACATAACTGCAATGCAACAGTTTAGTCACATTTCACAAGACTGTCCCAAAACCGCACATCAGGTAGGGTATCTTTAATATGGCTAATGAAAAAAAAAGTATACTCAGATTCTTGAACGAATTGATGTCTTTCTCCTTCCCTTACCCTTCCCTAATTCCCTCTCTCTAAAATAATCATTTTCACTTCAAAATCACTTTCTCCTTCTTAACCCTCACCCCCCCCCCCCCATTCCCCGATAAAAAGAAAAACAATAATGACAATCCAGGGCAGGTGAATGGGTGGTTCTAGAATGGGTGGTTTGCCCGACAGAATAGATCTTCAGTCGCTGCTCGTCCGGATACATTCGAATACAATCCTTATACCTAGTGCATGCACGACAGCGAATAAGTGCATCTAAGGATACACTAAACGTTCGACTCAAGTCGAGATTGAGATTCTTCGGCTGAATGTGTACTCTTTATACAGAGATCATTTGTATATATCATATACATATTACCATATATATATATATATATATATATATATATATATATATATATATATATATATATACATATATATACATATACATATACATATATTCATATATGCATATATGCATATACATATTATAAGTGTACACAAGATGTTACGAGGATAACCAAATGTATCCGAATCGGGCCAGCCTTCGCAATACCTAACTGCATGGTATCCCCACACTATACCGGGTCCTTCAAGGGATCGTACAGTTTTGGTTGAGACCGAACTTCAGGTTTCTAACATTCTATGGTGAGATAACAAGAAACCTGTTATGAAATATGAAATAACATGTGATTCAAAAAAGGAATTCACCGTTTATTTGATGAAAATTGGTTTGGAAATGGCTGAGATATCCAAAACAAAGCGATCCTAATAATAGGTAATAATAATAACAATAATAACTATTTCTTATTGAGCGCTTTTACAGGACCTGATCAAAGCGCTGTACATATATCAACAAACAACATTTACAAAGTATAGGAACAACATAGTTACAATTGAAATAGTTCAGTCTTCAGTTTCCTTCTAAATATTTCTTCTGAATTACATAGACGGAGTTGTTTTGGTAGAGTGTTCCAGACAACAGATCCAGCATATGAAAATGTACGTTCGAAAGCTTTGGTTTTGGTTTTTACTTGTGGGATTTGTAGGACTGTCTATTTGTTTTATTTTGTTCAAATAATTTTCTTTTAATTTTCATCAAATGATTTCTTGGTATCTAGTAAAAAAGTTAAAAGCCCAATCGTCATCTCCACCAATACTACCCATTCCCCTTCAGAACTGCATATTGCACAAGATTACTGTTTGTCGGGTGGTGTTTTTTTTTTAAGTATTTTTTGTTTAGGGAGGGGTCTCATTTTCATCTCATTTTCTTTTACTGAGTAGCGTTTGGACACGACTGATATCTTCTTTTAAATCTGTCATAAATTCTTTACAAAAAATGGAGTTATCGGAGCTGATTTTTGTACAGCTTGTTGGAACAAGTATACAGTAGGCCTATATACAAGCATGTTTGTCAAGAATATCTTCATGACTTGTTTCCGTCCCTTTATTTTGCTGAAAATATTCGAGTAGTTGGGAAATAAACGGTGCATCTCAGAGTCCGAATTTATTCAATGCAATCGCGATTGTGTGATACATGCAAGCATTTTGGTTCCAGCCAGCATATAGCTATTAGCAGTGTGAGACATTTAGTCCCACTGCCTATACTGTCTTCGTACTACCATACAGTACTGATACGTTTTGTGGTGTCGCTGGCGGCGGGACGGCAGGTTCGTGGGCTTATCGCAATCAGAGGAGTACGCACGAACACCGATCTCGAGCAGGTGACTGAGAAGAACATCCGGAATCTGGACTAAAGGTGAGACAGTAGGTATGTGCTCCAATCGGCACAAATTAAAGGGGAATTAACACCTAATATACATGCGGATTGAGTGAAAGCAGCATTATTGGTAGAACACAATCAGTGAAAGGAAAATCGGACGATCCGTTCAAAAGTTATGAAGTTTTAACATTTGGTGACGAGACCGCTGAATCACAAGACTACTACAGATCACTACATATAAAGAAAATATAAAGAAGATTCCACAGAATATCATTTCATAGGAAAAGTACACATTCCTTAGACTTGTTGATGACATATTTTTATGTTAAGGGTAATGGTACGTTCCCACTGCCGATCAGATCAACTCGATCAATCCCGATCAAGCTTTTTTGGCCTGGTCGGGCTCGCTCGGCATTGGTATTCGGGGTCGATCTACCTTGATCGGCATCGCTCCTGCTTCCTTCACGATAATTTTGGACATGTCCAAAATATTCGAGTAAGAAGCCCGAACACCAACAGCTCGGGTAGTGATCGAGAAGAGATCGAGCTGATCGGGAATCGGTCGTATAGAAATCTAGTGTGGTCGGGACCGATTTTTCCCCGAGCTCAGTTCCCGATCATCTCGAGTTATACTCGAATGCTACACGATTGATTTCAGATCATCTCGATCCAGGATTCATCAGTTTCATGAATAACTCGACCGCTACACGACCGATACAGGATTGCTGTCGATTGATACTCGACTAAACTCGATCATGCTTCGACCGGCACTCGATCAAATACCGAGCACTTTTTGACAGTGCTTGCAGCAGGTGCAGACGTACTTTCTTAACACTCATTCATTGTTCATGAAAAATATATGCAGTTCTTGGTCACATTAAAAAGTTAAATGTCGTCAGTATCTTCAGCCACTCCTGGCCCACTGAAGAAAAGAAAAGGGCCACGAAGAGAGAAAAGACAACAAATCCTAAACAGCAGACATGGCAGAATTAGACTTTCCAGACAAAAATTTCAGAAGAAAGAAAGGAAACACACTGAAACTGAGAAAAATTCGGTATTCTGGCAATATGACTGTAACGTGAAAAGAAATTTTCTAGATTATGTACTTTAGTTATAAATTGAGAACTGTTTCTTGAATTCTTTTGCTAGCTTGTCTGTTTCAAAGTTGAAGTTGATTACGTTGATATAAAATCTATTTCTTACGCTGACGTGTTAAAACAGTAGTTGTAACTTAGATTCATATAAATGCTCAGTGACTTACTTTACTTTTATTTACGTAGATGTTACACTTTTGCTTTGCTTAATAATGTTATTTTTTTTATTGAGAGTTGTATGTACATTGCTTGAAGTCCACCTTGATATCGATTGGCTGGGATGGGTTGACAAAAAAATAAACAACCAAGATTTTCATCATTTTTGCTAATGTAAAATGTTATATTGTTTTAATTTTCATAATAATGTACAAGTGTAAAAGTGTAAAAGTGTGCTGATATACATCAGCACACTTCATGAATTTAGAAATTAATGTGATACATGCATTTTCTTTTACACACTCTTGGGCTTATACTTTATCAATGAATACATACATATTTTTCATTCACTTTTTCATTCTTAAATAATGAGAACAACAATGACAAAGATAACACGACTCAATAGGGTTGTAGAACAGTCATTTTTTAAACTCTATATAATGGTGCATTTATGGGCATATAGGCCTATGTTTCATTTTAGACCAAATTAATTTCAGCCCACCTATATGTAATGCACTTACGAAGCGTGGCGGTGTAACATGTTTTGTTTTTGGGTTTTTTTTATTATTATTATTATTATTATTTATTCGGCAATTCAATATACAATACAAGTTGACATAAAATACAAACAGAAAATCGTATTACATGATATGAAAATTGTGGTGGTTCCAGGTGCATGTTGCTGGTTGCCAGGGGAGGAAAAGGCAAACTTAATCACCGAGGCTCGAGACCTTCCTCCCCGACCAGTGCATGCACCCAGAATCAGCTATATCGATGTAAATCAGATACAAACATTATCAAATAATACATTATTACACAAAAATGCTCTGAATTCAAACACAAGTATGACTAAAATTATAACTGAATACAACCGATGCCCTATCCTGACCTGATGGTGTAAGCTCATCCAGCAAAACTGGTGATTTGATATTATTTTTAAAAAACCAAAACAAACAAACAAACAAACAAACAAACAAATGTGTCATTGTGATACCATGGCAGCACATTGCCCGAGGATGATCAAAAATATATTCTGCTCATTTTAAAACTCAACAACCCTCCCAAAATCTCTAGATGCAGAAACCCAACCAATGGAATGAGGGAAACACTGGTATTTTTTCCTAAGAATATGGTTGCCTTGGCAACACATTGTCTAACACCGACATGTGACGAAAGTTGCACTGTCATAGGGAAATCAGTCACATAATAAAGCAAACCTAAACTCAAATACTGTAAACTGAGGGAGTGTTTAGTACACAATTACCTATATTTACTATTGGATTAAAAAAAAAACCCAAACATAATTACTATAACAATATATTACTTTGGCAAAAAAAAAAAAAAAAATGATTGCACACCTATACTGTGTATGTATTATTCTGGACATATACCAAGTTCTGTGTCAAATGCCTATAAAACCTGAGCCACACAGGGCACATTATGAGACATCAAACTTTGATTTGCTATTCTTCACATCTAATGCAAATATTGAATGTATAATATGAACGAACCTATTAAAATATGGTATCCCGGCAGACAGAGTGCTACAAAACTGTCTCTTATTTAAAAAGATATGAGCGACTGAATGAAATCCTTACATTATTCAATAGGAAAAAACCACCTCAAATTCTATTTGACACAATGATAATCAAAGTTCGTGCAGGCGCTTTGATCTCCATGAAAATTTGTGATTTACAAAATCTGTAACTTTGGGCAATGATATCCTACTTTACTGAGCGATAGTGAAGCCGTAAAAACTGATAACGAATGCGTCCAAAATAACTACTGAAAACGGATAAAATGAATGAATACAAGTGAATGCATTTTTTTTTTTTTACCTTTTTGAGTGGCTCACAAACAGAGTGATCAGTCTTTATCATCGTTTTTTTTTTTTCAGGAAAAATGACTATAGAATCGAAACGCCTGCACGAGAATTGATGATTGTGGTTTCAAAATAGGAAGGGTTCTTCTATCAACTATAGGTTTTCCCGGCCAATTTCGCACTTTTGTCAGTCCAGTTCCTAATTGCTGCATTCAATTTAGCAAAATATAGCATAGATGACATGTTCGGTAGTTCAATTTTATGATCTCTTCATTCACATTCATTTTGGAGCATTCAAATTACCTTTAGCCTCATACTAATTAACACTTTTTCAGTTGAAATTCGTAAAACAAGCACCATTTCGTTATTCGTTCATTCAGTTTAGAATGATATAGTCACGTGATCACGGGCATGCTGCTCTCGTTCATTCAAATTCATTTTTGGCAATCAATTTAACATCTTTTGCAGTCAATTTAGCACGCATGTTTATGGTTTGGTTCTTTCTTTATTTTTTTAACATAGTTTTTGTTTTCCAAGAGTCATTACATTTCATATTTTCGTACTCATTTTAGACATTTTGGCAACATTTTTTTTTTCTTTAATATGCTTAGTGACTCTTCAAGTGCGAAGATAATGCAACATGTGCGTGGCCACAACAGTTACTTATCTCGCCGTTGAGCGCTTTATTCCGTGTGTCGGCTAGTTCTAGGAAGTCAAGGTTATGATCATCAAATATTCCTATAATTCTTTTTCTGTCCCCTTGAGAAAATTGTAATACGTGTGTATCTAACTTGTGCCGTCATGACTGGAAGAAGATGAAGTTAAACTAATAGTGTTGGTACATGTAGGCCTAAAATGGCATGTATGAAAGAAAAGGGGCGTTACAGAACAGCAGACTCGAGTAATGGTCAAAAATACGATACTTTTACTGCTTAACAGTGCGTGGATGAAACAATAAGTCGCATACAAATACGCGTTTAAATGTCATCAACTTTTCAAAAGAGAAAAACATGACATTAATTTGAATGAACATGTTAGGAATTTGACTGCCCATACGCGAAATTAAATTACTGAAGTACCACTTTCGCCAGTGCTGGCGATTTTGAATGACTGAAGAGCACGTGCCAATTTGAATGCCCGTTTTACGAATTCGAAAGGCACATTACTATGCAAATCTCATGGATCGGAATGCTAATTGAACGAGCAACTTGCAATTTTGAATGACAGAATGTGCAGTGATGAGGATTTCGCTAAATTGAATGAACCTTTTATCAAATGGACTGACAAAAGTGCGAAATTGGCCGGGAAAACCTATACCAAAGATAATCATTTCTTTCGTTCATTCATGCTTTTGCAATTAATAGTCACTTTTATAGCACTCTTTTGGGCCATGCCGTATTCAAGTATAAATACTGAATTGTCTTATATAACCAAACGAATAACTGTGACCAATTCTTCTTTCACTCGATCACTGTACGAACCTGCCGACCCGTTCGATGCAAGATCTTACACAGATCGTGTCATGTCGAGCTGGTCTAAGAAGTCTAGTAGAAATCGAGTATTGACCGTGTAGCGATCGTGTATTGATTGTGTGTAGATCGGGATGTTCGAGTAGAGATCTATGTGGTTGTCGAGGAGAGATTCTGGAGATGTCGAGAATGGTCGGGTGTGGATCGTACAAGATCGAGTAGCTGTCGGGAAGGGATCGTGTTGAAGGACGATCGAACATTTGGTCGGGATTGCTCTGGTAAAAATAGGTCATCGGGATTGATCTCGCTTGATCGAGTTGATCTGATCGGCAGTGGGAACGGGGTATAATATTATTCCCCTGCTTTCTGAAAGAGGTAAGTCTAGTGCTCTTACATTATGCCAGAAAAGTGAAGAAAAAAAATGATTTTCTTTATATTTTCTTTACATGGTAGTGCCTATAATAGATGTCATGATCCATAGTAGTCTTTTGAGCCACCATACATATAAAATGAAATAAATTACTTAAGCAGAACAGAGACAATTATACAGTACTACCATCAGACAAACGACACGAACGTTGCGAAATTTCGAAGTCTGACATGTTTTCACGAAAAGGTAATATCAGCCACAGTCACATCTTTTGCAAATGACATAATGAGATTATTTCATCGCCTTGGTAGCCTCCCTCTGGCTGTGCACACACTCTTCATTTAATTATCCTAATGAAATAAATGACAGAAAGAAGCCATCGGTATCCCATGCATCACATCTTTCTTACATGATATAACCATGGAGCTACAAACGAACGCGTTCGTAGCTCCATGATATAACTTAGCAACATTCATGACCTTTAAAAAGGGACATCATTTCATTCAATTTATTTGCGATTTGATTGTAATCCATCAAGTTCGCGCAACCATCTCATTTGGGTTGTTTCTTTTCAGCAATAACCCTTCTTTGATTTGCCCATATTTCTTTATCAAAGTCAACGCGAACATGGAGTACATTTTCTTTTTCTTTTTCTTTTTTTATTCTGTAAAGGGTGACTAGGGTGATAAAGGTGCGCAGAAAGTTTGCGTGGTAGCGGTAGTATGTACAGTACTTCTGCAATAATTCAAGTTTCAGGGGGCTACATAACTTTATTTTACCACTTGCCCGGTCGGGCAAGCAGATTTTGAAATTTGCTGCAAAACACTTGCCCGAACATTGATTTTACTTGCCCGAAAATAAAGTCCAAAATCTAAGGAAATAATATAGAAAAGCATGTGTAAGTCAAAGGCTTAATAAAGCGCAATCATCTGAATAAACAGCACACATTGATTCACACGTTGAACACAGTGAAGTAACAAACTCTGTCCGATCAAGACTGTCGCAGTAGGGCTTCTTCACGTAGGTGTTGGAAAAGTTACTGAAATGAAATACAGTATAAAGTGCACCACTAAACAGTCATTGTCACGATTATCTTTAGGCATCTGTATGGTTGACATTGTGGGTTTGTTGGGGGGAATAAGGGGGAAAAGGTGGCTTCAAAACTTTTTGCTTGCCAAATTCGGGCAAGCATTTGTTCTCATTGTTCAAAAACACTTGCCCAAATTTGATTTTTCACTTGCCCCGGGCAACCGGGCAAGTGCTTATGTAGTAACCTAAGTTGTTCCCTTGTGTGCTTGTGTGATTGCGCGGGTTCGTGTTAGCGTTCTAACCACGACTTCTTTAACACGTAAATGGAACAGTGGAGAGCCAACATAACCAGTCCGTCAAATTAAACAAAGTTACTTTTTACTTTTGTCAAAAACATTTTCTATTCGCCTGTAGAACTATGATAGATTTTTTTGCCTTCTGTTCTGTTATTTACACAGTTCATACTCAAGTAGGCCTTACTATTAACATGTGTAGTGCAATTAGATTTCTGTACACACACAAAACACAAACACACACACAAACACACACGCGCGCGCGCACAGACACACACACAAGAACATCGTCAAAAATCTTCGTCGACTGCTTCAGGCGTGAAGACGTGAGACTGGTACAAGTATTGTGTTTTGTAAAGACTGGGAAAATATACAAAAAGTAATTTACTACTTATTTGCTAGCGCGTCCATGGGAAGAGATTAAAACGTGGGCGACTAGCAAAAACATGTTGCACATAAAACACCAGGTGAGTAGGCCTACTCAAGATTATTGAGGGGGCAAATCAAGGTTGATCATCAGGCATCAGATAAAAGCGAGAAATGAACCGTAATAATGAAATTGCGAAATGATAATAAAAAATGTAAGAAATGTACGAATTCAATCATTACGATACTGTTCTAGAACAGTGCTAGACTTTTGTGTGAAAGAGTCACGACTCATGCACGTAAAAATCCCGCTTCATTCATTCATCGCAAAGAGCAGGGGGTTCAACCCTGTGAAGTGGTCCCCGTCTCACATCCAACTGGACCAGCTGTATAGTGCAACTGAATATGGGCTATCCAGCCATCTCCTCAGACGGAAAAAGGAAACAAACAAACAAGCAAACTCAGACAGCCTCTCCCCAACCCCCCCCCCCCGTCCCATTCCTCGAGAATCTGGGAAGATGACGATACGGATTAAGAAGATGGCAGTACGTGCTGAGAAGACAACGGTACGAATTGAATATCAGTAGGCCTACGTGTTGAGAAGACAAGATCTCGGACACCGACGGCGCGATCGCTGCAAAATTTTGCCTGAATATAGAGCCAGATGTCAACCACAAGATTATATTGTCATACAATAGAAAATATAGAAAATATATCTGTTTTTAGTTAATATCCAAATTTATGCATGAAATCATATTTCGCCTACAAGGGCTGAAGGATTGATAATTTTTGTGTCAGAATTCCTCAAGACGCATCAAACCATTTTCTAGCAAAAAATAGCACAATCAAAGTTAGTTTCTTGTTTGTGGTTTTGTTAATTTCTTGTGTATTTTCTTGTTTTTCGACCTTTTGTGATGCATTTTCTTTTTTGCCAAATTTTGTTGCAGACACTTTCTCAAGCTTATCAATGTTAGAATTAGTTAGTTTCAATGATGAAAAAAAGTTGAAATAGTCTCATTTACATTAAGCTAAAGAAGAAAAAAAAAACCCACACAATTTGCATTGGATTTGCACACAATATCACAAATTTGAGCTGTTTTCGGGCTGACATGCACGTACAAAACATAATGTAACTTCAGAACGGTGTACCCGACGTCGCAAATTTGGTCTCAAAATACGCGGGAGACTTCGAAGAAAAAAGTGCTCAAAATCTTGGCGCGTTGCGGAATCATCATGTGGCCCCTGTAGAGTTATCATTGTTCATATTTTGCCTTTCAAAGTCAAAGCACTTTAGTCATTCTTCGTAAACACAGTACCAGCTTCTGTAGTGAAGCCAGCGCTGTAGACTGATGGGACAAGATCAGGTTTCGCCAATCATTGTGTTGATTCTTTTTATTATCATTTTTATCTTTTTTACATTCACATTGGCAAAAATATGGTTACACAGAAGTTGTCTAAATTTTGAATGTCGTGCCTATACACTGCCATTCGAGAACCATGGGCGCTGTGGCATAGTGGATAAGACTCCCGACTCCCGTTCGGAGGACCCAAGTTCGAATCCCGCTCAGTGCTGAAGAACCTTGGACAAGATGTTTTAACCCACCATGTCCCTCTCAACCCAGGTGTATAAATGGGCACCTGGCAACACTAGAGTAATGATAATAGCAGGGCCCTCTGGTGGAGCAGTGGCAACAATGAAGAGGCTACCCTGGGTAATAAGACCCTGTTATTATTATTATCATTATGGGCCAATTTCACTACAGTCGGGTTCCTTCCGTATATGTAAGGACTATCCCTTCTTTCCTTCCTTGTCAACGTAAAGTGCCACGCCCACTCTTTACAACCTTAACCCTTCGTGTGATGTGAGTGACGATTGTCCCAGAAAACTCCATAGCGTTGAACACACTGTCCGAAGTTCTCGGCACAGATAGGATTAGTGGTGATACAAGTATCACATATTTTTTTTTTCTTTCCATTTAATGGATACTACACTAACAAGTCTAAATCACCGCCCACGGTCACTCTTAAATCTGTCGTTCCCTGTCAATACATACACATCATTCTTGACGTGTTGCATGCATGCCATTTGAACTCACTTTCAAGGATCGTCTGGCTTCAACTTTTTGGAACAACTCAGAATCAGCAATGTTCAACACAGGATGCGAATCCTACACCTTGATGACGACGTGTGGAATGCATGTAAGCCGTTGGCTTCACGGCTGTCTGTGGCATGGACACAATTTCAAGGATTTTGGTCGATTTCAGGCAAGAAGTGTTTTCTGCTGCATGTGTTATGAACCGAAATAGATACACAAAAATAATGAACAAAAACACTCTAGTAATATTCAAAGAAGACTTGGTTAACCCTTCTTCACAATGTGAATGATTTTTTTTTTTTTTTTTTTAATCAAAGCTGAATCCATGAAATATGAGGAAAAACCAAAAAATACTCTTTAAAGGGTATCTAAATCAGAAAAAAAGCCTGTAAGACTTGCACATTAACTTAATTGGTAGGTATACTTTTAATGTTTGGGGGGTATATACATGTACTGTATACTGGTAAATCTTTTACATGAAGATGTTTCATATTGAAATATTGTCATAGTAAGCCAATGGATAAAAACACAGTACCATATCAGACTTCTTTGAGTGTTGGAAGTTTTTTATTGTCATATGGCAGAAATGTACACATTTTCAACTGTCAAACACAAATACAATTGCTCTGGTCTAGGGGTGATGAGTTTCATGTTCTAACCAGTTTCACACATGTGAGTTGGGCTCAGATGTCTGACAATGCAATTACACATACTGTACACAATTTACATTTTACTAATACTATGTGTACTTGTTCATAAACAGAATGTCAAAAAAAGACACAAGTTGGGTATAAGTTGATTATTGTGTTAACACGTCTGTATATCTAGCTCATCCTATTCAAAGGTAGTTGAGAACATTGTCACATATCATTACATTATGCAAATTTATAGCACATTTGTACCACATACTGCATATATGCTATACACTATTTTGTGGTGGTTTCATTTCTCAAGGCGACCAATATTTGCAACAACAAAAATGAACAACATGCAGACATATTGCCTCCTGTAAATACAAATGTAATGAACATCATCTTTAGTCACTTTGTTTCTTAAAAAAGAGCAAAACCCATCATTTCTAACTCATTTCTTACTCTTGTAGTTCTTGAATGTGATTCTAACCACGGTCGTGAAATGTCGCCCTCACAAAATTTGAAATAGGCTCATCACATTTGATTCAACTGTTACGGACTGACAAACAGACCTACCATGAATTTTTAAGTGTGAAATACATGAACAATCTAGCATCAAAGCTACATGTGAAGTAGAAGATAAGAAGAGTGAAGCTGACTTTGAGAATGGCAGACTAAAATTGCACTGGTTACATGTACAAATTACGATTAGTTTGGCTGTCAACAAAGCGAGACTTGATTTTCAAGAGGAAGAAATTATTTCAATCATCATTTTAAAGCAAGCTATGTGTACAAATCTTTGTCAGTGTAATCATTTTTTTTTTTTTCTGTCAGTTATATGTTCTTGATGACTCTCTTAAATTCGGGGGTGTCACAAATTCTCAAATCTCGCTCCCTTTTAAAGCACCCTTTAAAACCACTGTACATCGTATTCCCAATTTTCCTACGTCCTCACAAGGGCCTGTTCAAAGATCTGGACACAGCCAAACAAAAGCACCATAAAACGTAAAAATTATCTGTCAGACTGAATACCACTTAACAGCTGGTTTCCTCAGTTTTCTTGTGTCTAAACAGCGCAGACTCAAAAACAATACGGAAAAATCAAGCATGAAGAGAAGTGTTTTTGTCTCACTGAAATGGAACTTAATCACTTAATCACTAAATTGTTGAGCATGCTGTCAGACATCAACTGCAATGAGCAAGAAATTTGACTGCTTAATAAAGAAAACATCACTTGAGAGCAGCCTTTCAAAGAAAATTCACATGTCTTTCAACTCACCACTGTGGCAATAATAAAGAAAGGAAAAAAAAATGGAGAAACATTGACATTTTTATCACATTATTCAGTTTGGTTTCATACGAGTACACTGGATGCCTATGAAATGCTAGTATATTGACTTATATGTCACAGCAAGACGATATACCCAAGGGAGAGTGTGCAAGACAAAGTCTTTGAAACAAAACATTGATGGTTCTGTGCTTGAAAACAAAAACACAAAATGTTGGTCATAAATAAACATGCATCCTTTGGGGCTGCACGTGTTCTTGGAACCCACACAATAGAAATGCTGCTTCCCCACAAAATATCATCGAATATACGTATTTACAATACTTTGGTTTTCCCATACTTGACACATGTAACATTTTAGTGTAGGGGTGACTGGGCAGCTATGACTGCTAATGTATTCCACAGAGCATATTGTGCTCACTGTACCCTCTTTCCAACAAAAGCCTCCAACTCACATATGAAATTACTGCATCTTATGCCACTGGTGCAATTCATATTTCAGTACGAATCTGAAAAAGACTTCCAATGGATCTGAAATGGCACTCTTCATTCCAAAAGATTCCTTCTTCTGGTATCTAAATTGTCAAAATATTAAATTACCATCAAGTACGACCACACTAGTGTACGTAAATAAACAAACAAACAAACAACAACATCAACATACTAGAAGAGTCACTATGTGACTGGTATGCATCTGCTTTAGCGTATTATTCTCCCAGTAGGTCCACAGAACATCTTACCAATGCGAGACAATGGTTTTACGTGATTGGCAAATAATCACTACATGGAAATACACCAATTTTTATAACAATACTTTAAGCCATTTTCAAAATAAGGACAAAAAATAGTGAAATTTCAACATTTTGTCTTGACCTTTGACCAAATAACCCAAATCTGTCCCTACAGAATCATGCAGAAATGCATGTATGTACCAAGTTCAATTAGGTGCATACATTGAGTAATTTCTCAGGTACATTATGCTGTATGGAGAAAATATTGTAATCTCACCCAGTAATTAGTGAATTTTTGCACTTCAGTGTACCAATTTTCCTACTTGAATACAAATTGTATCATAATCTTGTCTCCTTTTCTATCTCCATATTCTAAGCCCTAGTTTCCTTTTCTTCTTCTCTGCTCTAATCGATTCTCCTTATGTTCCCTATCCACATATTACACCTTCTTTACCTTCACAATTGAATTCTTGCATTTATCATGGAAAGCCTGGCTCAAATGCTTTGTGTATGCAGTGAATAAAAATCCCTTCCTCTTGGAACAAAGCCACATGAGATATTCTCTTGACTTAATGTGTCCCATCGACCTCATTTCATGTTGTCATACCTATCTGTTGGTAGTTCCTACCAACCCTATTTCTGTTTAGTTTGACTGTCTTGCAAATGTCAGCTTTGCATGCTTCTACATGATAGAAGACGAAAAAAAAAATGTTAATGAAAATTTTTCCCCCACAAATCTGCACAATGGAGACAGAACTGCTTGCGGTAATGACCTCACAAAAACCTGACACAGTTATGACTTTTTGGTAGTTTCTGAATGCACAGAAGAGAAGATATGAACTCATAGCTATGCACATTGTACAGATGATGGCACAATTGATATAGAACCTACATAATTCCTAGACACTGTGTGCACCTTCAAACTTGAATGGACAGCTTGCTGCTAGTAGATGTTTTCCATCCTTGCTATAACGCCGCCCTCACCCTCACTGCACTGTGGAGATGTTGTTACACAGCCTCACCAGGTAGCAGTGATGTCTTTGTCTAATCTGGCCTCACTTACATTAAAATGAAACTGAAATATGACAGGTGATTTTTATCTCTTTTTGTTTTCTGCACAGTGCAAAATGACATGGAACCAGAGAACAACAGACTCGAACTAATGCTGTCTTTGTTTCACTGCACAGGGTAATCAGCCACTAAATGAATGCCTTAGAAGAGTAATTGATCATTAATTTCTACAGAGCAATTTCAACCCCCCCCCCAAAAAAAAAAAGAGAAAATAAATACCAGTATATAAGTAAATAGAAATTAAAACAAAATAAACATAACAAAAAACGCTCCCTATTTAAGTGCAGTTAATCAACTGCATCTAAATTTGTGGACTTGTCATCAACTTCTTCATAGACCTCCTCCTCCTCCGCCTCCTCCCCCTCAGCGCCCTTCCCTTGGTCATCCGCCCCATTCTCCTCATCATCATCCTTGGCTCCACCTCCGGGCACCCAGAGGCCGGAGTCCACGCAGCGCTTCATGTGGTAGGCCGCGTCCTCCGGTGACATCTTGGCGATGGTCTCCTGCAGTTGTGTGATACTCTTGGAGTCAAAACACTCTTGAAGCTCCTGTACAGTGAGAATCAAAAGCATTGCAGACAGTGAGAGTGGGAGGACAGTCTTCATCCCAAATGCTTATCTGCTCCAGAACCTGTGGACGGGAAGATACATACTTATCTCACTGGTGGTCTTGATACCAATGAGCCTAGTGTGACAACGAGATTATCTGATAAAGTTCAGGGGAAAAAAAAATGTGCTTTCAGGTAATATGCGATCAGCTGTGGAGACAAGAGAATATCATATACTATCATTACTACCATGGACATCATCACCGCTGTCACCATCAACATCATCATCATCATGACTACCATCACCATCATCATTACGATTATGGTCATCATCACTACGATCAACATCATCATCGTCACTGTTGTACCGTCAATATCATAGCTACCATCATCACTACCATCACTAACATCTTCACCACTGTCACCATCATCATTACCACCATTATTACCATCACCACCATCTCTATCGTCATCATCATCATCATCATCACTACCATCAACATCACTACTGTCACCATCATCACCGTCACACTCGTCACCATCATCACTACCATCAACATCACAACTGTCACCATCACACTCATCGCTATCATCACTACCATCACCATCATCATTACCATCACACTCATCCCCATCATCACTTCATCACCATCATCACTACATCACCATCATCACTACAATCACCATCATCATCACCATCACACTAATCACCATCATCACTACCATCACCATCATCACTACCATCAACATCATCACTACTGTCACCATCATTACCATCACATTCATCTCCATCATTAACCATTAACATCAGCACCACCACCATCTTCATCATCATCATCATCATCATCATCATCATCATCATCACTCCCATCAATAACTACATCCAGCATCATGAGCAGACAGTGCCGGCCTCTTGTGCAGCTTCCACCTGCAACCTGGGATCATGGTAAAGCAGACGGGTGGACAGACTTACTTTGGGTAATGACTCGTAAACGTCCACTGGATCCAAACCTCCCGGTCCCAGCCTTTCTTGTTTTTCCTTCTCCATCTCCTACAGAAGGAAGAAACAAACAAAAACAGTCATTATGCACAATACAACTCACACGATTTCCCTCCCCTTTTTTAATTTTCTCTTCTACAACTCCCAGCATCTCTGTGCAGGAGTCAGTCAAATCAGAGCAAGGTCTTGTTTTCTTTCACATGTGACTTAATGCCATGTTTCCCTGAGAGAGTCACAGCAGTTTGAGCATCAAAATTTGCATGTAGTGAACTCCATGAAGAAAACAAATTAGACATTGGTTCAAATATTTTAATTTCAACATATCAACTACTTGTTCTCTTATTTTCACATCCCATTAGCCATGACCCTATGGTATTTTGAATTGATTTTATTTAATAGCCAAACCTCCAAATCTCCTTTGAGTGTTGACTGCATCTAAACTGAAACGTTTTACATCATGTCTACCACCTGTTCTAAATAAGAATTTAAGGAGGTTACATAAAACATGAAAATATACATTTCCTCTGCTGTATATTACCATGTTTTGAATTTACATATTGTGTTTAAATGACTTTTTTCCTTTTTTTTTTCCCAAATGAAACATGTTTCAGGTGTAGCAGGCCTAACTGTCTCTTAGCTTCAGAGTCAATTTTCTCAATACTCTGCTCTTGTAGGGGCAGTCTTTACCATCATTTCGATGGGCATGGACTTTGAGATTGTGCCGGGCAAATAATATTTGATTTGAGAGCTTAAGGTAGGAAAGACTGGAAAATAAGAAGGTGTAAAGGGATCAAGGCTTAGATGATGACTTGTAGTCCCATGTAGTGCCCACCATCTGTCTATGTTAATCCGTCAGAGCTACTTCTTAAAGCTCTCAAGTTTTCATGAATACTTAAAACTCATTTGTCCTACTCCTTCCCTCCCCCACTGTATCTTTCTCTCTCTCTCAATCTCTTTTCTTTCTATAAGTATAATGTAATTTATCTCTCCATCTTTTCCTTGCCCTCTCTCTCTCTCTCTCTCCCAATACATCTCATTGTTCCTTAATGAAAGAATGGCATGACCATCAAAACAAGTTGATTCCAATCATCATTTCACTTTAGAGCAAAGGCGTCGGCTGTCCTAGCGGTAGAAATTTCGCCTCAGCCGGGAACGCTCATTGTAAATTCAACTTCCACCCACTACCCTCATCACAGCTGAGGCGCTAAATTACATCTAATCAAATTGTTTTTCCTTGACAGAATACGGGGATCTAGGCAGACAACCTAAGCCACTCACAAAGGCAATTTGGAGTTGCTGGTTTTTGTTTTTTATATTTCCCACACGAGGCTTACATCTGTATACATATGACAAAGTCAGATAGAAAAAGCACATAAGGCCGTCTGAGCTCTTAATACACAGACACAATAATCCAGCAAGCTTCTACCCACCCTAGGACTGCCTTTTACCAAAAAAAAAAAAAAAAAAAGTCACATTTCAAGATAAACTATGTGAAGTTTTTTTTTTTTATTTGTTTTGTTTTTTTAGGACAGATTGATAACATGACAAATGTGTATTTCTCTACAGTACTAGACCTGGATGATCAGCCAGAAACGAATGTGCCAAAGACAACATACTATAGAAGCGCTACCACATGTGTGGCCATGGATTGCAATGTTGGGAAACTAAGCCTTTGCTTTAATTGAGAAGAGTACTTTTGCGGTACATATTGCACAAAATTACCAATTGGAACTCTTCAGCAGCTGTACACTGTTGGCTGACAAGCATATTCTGCTTCTCTTACCAGCATGAATACCACGGGTTGTTGTGGCTAAGATGGCTAAGTGGATAAAATCATAAGACTCTTAGTTTTGTGGTCCCTGGTTAAAATCACAGCAAGACACCTTATCTGTATTGCCTAATCCTTAAAGGCATAATTCACCATTTGCACATGAAACAAAAACCCAGCATTAGTGCTTCAAAACAGTTCTAAAATGTGAGTTTGGGATAGAAACAACCAATGTGAAAATTTGAACCAGTATAATCGATGGTAAGTATTGTTAAATATACAAAATGTGAACAATAGTTATAATAAAAATGTTTCCACACTGAACCATCTACAGTCATGGTTCAATGAGAAAAATAGTGATAGCTCCTTATATGTTAGGCTTTATTGCAAAAATTGTATATGGTAGGATGTTTTGTGATACAACTGATCTACACATATGCATCAAAAGTGGTATCTTGAACATTTTTTTAATTACTGCTCCCAAAGGTAAACAGGACCTTTACGAGGCAAATTCAGCCACAGGTCCTGTGGTAACTGCTCATAAGAATTTAGGTGCTTCCTTCTAAATGCCACACATAAAGAAACCAAAACATTCAGCATGGCACAATAAAACAACCTTTCATCTTTTCTTGAAATAACTTAATGCCTCCACGAGTTGCCCTCGAATTCAGTACATCTATTCATCATTTCTTTGTCAATACACTTGAGCATAGGTCACTTGCAGCACTATTTTATTGGCATTGAGTTCATGCCACCAAATACAAACCTGGCTGAAGTTAACACACGGAGCCATTCAGGTGTAAAGACAATGCTCCCCATACAAAGCTACCGTGATATGACAGAGTTTGAACGATAATGTAATCTCTATTCACCAACAGGCAGCTTCATGCCATCGGTGCTGGTTGGTGCAGAAAGCATGCCGAGGTGATGTTCAACTCAGCGGACAAAGTGCAGTCAGGTTCAGCCATCAGGCATGTCTCTGACACATGGACCACAAATTCCACGAAGTGATATGACTACTTCCATTGTAACTTCAACAACCAGTCATGGCATTTCTAATAGAGCCCATGACAATAATTCTAGTGAAAGGAAGGGCTACAGCCAATAATAGTCACATCACTGAAGACAGTCTACTATCTCCTCCCCCAATTTAAACAGCAACATCATCAACATCGTCAACATCAACAACAACAGCAACAACACACCCAACCACAAGAAGAAAAATTATGAATTACCTCTTCTGCTTCCTTGTAGGCTCTCTCAATGCGGGCCTTGGCCCTATCCCTGACCCTTGCCTTGAAGGAGTTCAGTTCATCATCAAAGGCCTCCTGGTACTGCCTCTCTGCAGCCACCATCCTGAGCAGAAGATGTAGTAGTAGTAATAACAATAATAACAATAATAATAATAATAATAATAATAATAATAATAATAATAATAATAATAATAATAATAATCATAATCATAATAATCATAATAATCATAATAACAACAATAACAATACTACTACTACTACTACTACTACTACTACTACTACTAATAATAATAATAATAATAATAATAATAATTACTATTATTATTATCATCATCACCATCATCATCATCATTATTATAATAATTACCTCCACCAAGGGAGGAGGTTATGTTTTCGTTACCGTTGGTTTGTTTGTTAGTTTGTCCGTGTGCAAAATAACCCAAAAAGTATTTCACGGATTTGGATGAAACTTGCAGTAATGGTTTAGAATGATACAAGTAACATATGACTAAATTTTGGTAGTGATCTGAGAATTTGGGGGGAATTTATGAAGGATTTTTTATATTTTGGCAGGTAGGGTCAATGAACTTGGCAGTTCAGGCTGCATGTATTTGAGGTTTGCATGTGCGCACTAAAGTGCGTGCTCTAGTTTCTGCTAGGGCGAGGCGCGCCGTGCAGCTGAGGGTTTATGACGTAACAAAGGCTTCTATATTGGGAAATCGGGCGACTTTTAGCACACAATGCTTTAAGTACCTATGGGTGGAAATCACTGATATCTCTATGGAAGAACAAGATCAGTGGTGGAAATAAGCTGCATGCTTGGCGGAGGTCTGCGCTCTCAGAGTGCTTCTCTAGTTATTATTGTAATGTTTTATTTATCCAGGGTAGCCACTTCAGTGTTGCCACTGCTCTACCAGAGGGCCCTGCCATTATTTTTACCCTAGCAATGCCAGGTACCCATGGGTCGAGGGGGACATCGTGGGTAAAACGTCTTGTCCAAGGACGTAAGAGCTGGGCGGGAATCAAACGATTGGGAGTCGGGAGTCTTATCCACTATGCCACAGCGCCCCCACATTACAGCACATTACACATTACAGGAGTAACAAATTTAGACATTGTATCTGTTCTTCGAACCCATTTTAAGCTTAGGGAAATGTGACACTTTGCAGTTGAAACTGACAGTTGTAATCTGAATGGATCACTATGAAAATGCCCATCTATTATGGATTCTGGAAAATGCTATCATTTTACACACTTCAAAAAAACCCACACAAATGTGACAGCTGAACATGATGACAGCCACAAAGCAGTAGAGGCAAGAAAATGGTGAACACCATTTGGGTTGTTCCTTACATAGAAATCAAATGTTTAATTCCACAGCAATCTTCACATCCAGAGTTCTTCTGACACATGTGTACCTACTGTTTTTCATGCGACTGTGGAATAACATAACACAAAACAAACTTTGAAAGAGGAATTCACACGCCTGGTAAAATTTCATATTTATGTATACGTATATCAACATCAGAGAATGTAATCTGGCTTATTCAAAAGTAATATGGTAGTTTGAAAACATGTTTGCTTGTTTGCATTCGACTGATAGCTTACATGCTTGTTCACATGACAACCATTCTGGCATAGGACATACTTTTCTGTCTCCTTTCTGGCACATTTAAACAACTCCAGCATACATATATACATTTACTTAGTTCCAATGTTGACCCAATTGACACTTCCATCGACTCCTTATCTGACAGTATGCATTTGTGTAAACTCTCTGTCAGATTGTGTATTTGTGTTTGTATAAACTCTCTATCAGATTGTATGTTTGTGTTTGCATAAACTCTCTAGCAGATAGTGTGAGCTTGTGTAAAAAAAAAAAAAAAAAAAAAAAGCAATCTGTGGCATCTTCACCCTGTAAAATTATGCAATTTTGTAACATTTGCAGCATTTTGTCACATTTGCAGCAATATGATTTTGATAATACATACGAGAAAGAGTGGTGCAAAAATAAAGTCCTCACACATTACAATTAAACAGAAAAATGAGGAAATCAAGTCCAAATGTATGTTGGTCTGATAAGAAAGAGCAAAATATTACAAGTTCAACGGTAAAATGTTGATTGAAGTCAGGAGAAAAATAAGTAAGTTATGACATTTTGAAGTTTCGCTAATTTTTCAGGAAACAGTTCTTGAATGGTCAATATGAATATCAGGGAATAATTTTCTAACTCAAATTTGATTAGCAATTTCAGCTGATGAAAAATATTTTTAATGGTATGCCGTATATTTCTATGGAAGAAAACTGCTACATGTGTACACAAGTCAGCTTGTGTAGCAGTGGTGTAAAAATGCATAGCAAATTGCGATGCGATACCAGGAAAATTATTCCCTGAATATGCAAATGGTACAGTGAGCATGTAATCCCCTCATAACTTGCCATATAGTTTGTACATAAAATGTTGACATTTCCAGTTTTTCATTCACACACAGTTATGACCAAGGCTCAAATTCTGGTATATTTATTAAATGATCACTATTCTGAAGCTATTCAAACAGGAATGACATCATGTTTCAGACTTCAATGACAGAAAGAATGAATTTTTGTCATTTTTTGCACAGGATCAATGGAAAATTGTGAGGTCATGACATTGTTAGCTCACTCATTTGCATATTCATATCCACTGTACAAGAACTATTTTGCAGAAATTAGCAAAACTTTAAAAAGCCATTACTTCCTTATTTTTCATTCGATTTCAGTCAAATGTTTACTGTTGAACTCGTAAGATTTCACTCTTTTTTTTTTTTCTTTTTTAATCAGACTAACTTATATTTGGACTGAATATCCCCTTCAATACTCATATACAAGTAAATGTCAGGAATATATCTTGTAAATGAGAAAACATAAGGCACTCACTTCTTGAAGAAAGGCCGGATGCACGACCTTGGGTCTCGGTCCATGCTCTTGGCTAGTTCCAAGAGATATTGCATGACAATTGTCTGATGGGCTACCCGCTCCATTAGTGCATGTTTCTAGTGAGACAAAAAGAAAAAGAAAAAAAGGAGAACTAGAAATGTTGCTACATTACACCTTGATAGTACGAGACAACAGTTTCACATAATTTCGCAAGAGATTTCAATGACATGTTTGAAAGTTTGATGGCAAACAAAGTGTTGAGTGGTTTAATATTTGTTTCTTTAAACAATTTTGGTTAGTTCCAAGAGATAATGCATGACAATTGTCTGGCAGGCTACCTGCTCCATTCGTGCTCCATTCATGTTTCTGATGCAGACAAAAAGAAAAAGAAAAAAAAAAGGGAGAACTAGAAATGCTGCTACAGTACACCTTGATGATATGAGACAACAGTATCACATACAGTTGTAATTTTGCAAGAGATTTCCATGACACATGTGAAAGTTTGATGGCAAAAAAGTGTTGAGTGATTGAATATACGTTTCTTTAAACAATTTTCACTTGGATGGTAAAACTCTTTCAGAGAGCTATTATTTGGGAATTCCAATAAGTTTCATGTTTGAACTTGCTAAGCACTAACAGGATACAATTTTGTTGATATTGGACTTTACAACCACATGACCATTTTATAGCAACTGCAGAAAATTAGGTTTCCTATCTTCAATTAACATCATGACCCAATTCATCCAAAACTGCACCAAAATTCAACTCTCATATTATATGCACTTATATACAAACTGCAAAAGGAAAATTGAGCCATTTCAGATATATTAAGTAAATAGTGAAATTTGAGAATTTTTTATTTGACCTTTTGACCCTTGACCTTTGACCTTACGGCCCAAAACTCTGTCCAAATACTTGCTCTCTGGATATACAATATGCACCAATATTCATGACATTACTTATATATATATATATATATACATACATATATATATAGTCAAACCTGCCTTAGTGGCCACCTGTCTATAGCGGCCACTGAAAAATCCCCCCCCCAAGAGAAAAGCCCTGTTAAAGACCCTGTGTATAGCGGCCACCTGTCTAACGAGGCCAGTGGCCACAAATTTTGTTTCCCGCGGTAAATTTTAACCCGTCTATAGCGGCCAAAAACCCAATGGAGCTGTAGTTGAGCTGATAATTCAGTGTGTTTTTCTGCTTTGTAGCCGTGGGGGCAACGTTCAGTGATCGCCACCGCTGCATTCATCCCTAATTCAGTCACAATAATGCACTAGAGTTAAGCTTTCTTAATGACACATACTACTGTGCAACAATTTCATAGTCACCGACATGGTTAAATGCATGAAACACACTGTGTGTGCATACGTACACACATACATGTACATGTAAGCAATGCACACAAAGTTACCTGTCTATAGCGGCCACTTTTTCCGTTTCCCTTGGGTGACCGCTATAGACAGGTTTGAGTGTATATGTATATATATATATATATATATATATATATATATATATATATATATTTTTTTTTTTTTTTTTTTTATATATACTTGACCTTTGACTCCATGGTCCAAGTACAAATGTACTCCCCTGCATTATCACTGTGTGGTAATTCATATGTACATTGTATGGATAACAAGTTTAATTAAGTGTGTACATTAAGTCGTTTCCAAGGTTGGGAGAAAATAAAGTAATTCCTAGTTTCAATAGCATAATTTTAGCATTTCACCTAACCTTTGAGCATGTATACATGTACATAGTACTGAGTTTCACCAGGGAGGTCACCTCCCTGGTTTCACAAAGATGCCTTGAGCCATTTCTGCATCAAAAGGCATAAAAACAAGAGACCAAGGGGTCAAGAGCTCATCTGAGTATCACAGTTCACCTTCCACACATTCTTGCTGACCATCACCCAGCAATAACATAGCAAACTTGGGGAGCTTCGGGGGACCTCCAGGAGGCATGGTGTCTTTTTCACACTGGAATTACAGTAACACCTGTCAGATTTGTAGAAAATCAGGCAATGTATTAAAAAAAAAAAAAAAGACCAAATGTAAAAACTGGCCCCAAACTTGGTCCTGGCTGCGTCCTGGCCCCCTAGGATACCACCTTGGATCTGCCATAAACAAACTCGAAACTCAAATGTGAAAACTTGACATTGCTTTCACTTCTGGTTCTAGAGAAGACAATTTTTTAACCCGCTGAGGATGGGCTGATTTTGCTAAAACACATATTTCTCAAAGACACTCGTCCAAGTATACTTGGGACTCGTCTTCAATGGGTTAAGATTCCTAAATTAATAGGCTTTGGGGTACCCAAGCCCCCATGTCAGTAGAACAGACAGAAGACATACTGGGCTCTAAGGCTTCACGCTTCTAACAAGAAATCCAATTTCTTTTTAAATCCACAGTTAGTAAATGATAAAAAAAAAAAAATTGACATTCAACCAATCGGTATCTATTTTTGAATGCATATTTCTTTCTTTCCTTTTTACACATTTTAGTTCTATTTCTGTGCACGTCTGCATACAGTACGTAAGATATACTCACATCCCACTTACTGGGATATATCAATGCATTCCATCAGCATGGATAATCTCTTCCACTGCAAAGCTGATGCATCTGATCTGGAGGCGCTGTACCATGTCTTTTAACCCTTAACAAGCCAAGTTCATATATAACCGGTACTCATCTCCACTGGAATACCACTTTTATACCAGGGAAGTGTGTTCATGTTTTCAAACAACCATCATACAGTTATTGTCTATGCCCTGTTGAACTTGCTGAATAGAATATTGTATGTACAAGAGACTAATTCAATCATTCACATCATTCATGTACATTGTAATCCCCTTCCACCCCTCCCACAACAAAAACAAAAAAAGGTTTCCCTGGTTTGCCTATGAATAAGTTGTTTTCTTGAGGTTACCACTCTTACAATTCATGAAATTCTTCTGTCGAGATGCTTTCACTGCAACTGATTGACAAATTGCTCTACATTGCATAAATAAGCACTGAATTGATCAGTGTTTTAGCAGTAGCCATAATAAAAGAAATCATGGGTGTACGTACTTGAGCAGGATTCGAACCTAAGACCTCTTGATCTCTGGACAGGCGTCATCTCCACTAGACCACCGAGCTTCCGCCCAACAGCAAGTGTTGGTTCATGAAAATTACACATTCCATCAACTTGATACAGAAATATGTTAAGGGTAGCAATTATTCCCCCTGCTTTCTGAAAGCGGTTAGTTAAGCACTCTTTCATTATGCTAGAAAAATGAATTTTTGTGAAATTCCTTTGTATTTTCTTCATATTGATGTCCACACATGACGTCATAACCTCTAGTAATCTCCTCATCCAGTGGTTCCAACACCATAACTTTTGCATAGATTGTCCAATTTTCCTCAAACTTTCACTGATGTGTTCTACTAACGTTGCTGCTTTCACTCAATCCACATTTCTCTTTGGGTTTGGGTTTTCTTTTAAAATTGATAAAATATATTGAATCCTAATTCTCTCTCAATATGCCTACAGCATACTGCTACACCAATATGATATAAACATGAATCTAGATCTGAACATTTATAGTTCTTTTCATGTTTGGTTTCAATTTCTTCTCCTTCTTCTTACATTATTAAAGTACATGTACTGTCCTCTTTGTAGAGTACTATCGTTCACAAATTAGTGAGGCTGCAACCATGAGAACACATTACATTGGGTGCAGACCTAAAGTGCAGACCTTAAGTGTGAGCAAAAATGAGCATCTCAACTGGAGAGTTAACACAGGGTGAGTGGTGCTAGGCGTCTCTGGAAATAGTCACTAGAGGGAGCCAAAACCACTGTTGTAGATAGAACATTCCACAGGCAGATAGTGATGGGGGAAAAAATCTATGCTGGTAGGAAAGGATTCTGCAGTGTTGTTGTTTGAATTGTAGGTGATGTCTTCTGGTTTGGTAAGAAGAAAGGTACAAACTAGAAGTGTCGCTATGGCGACTGGTATGCCTCTGCAATTATGCATGGTTCTCCTAATAGGTCCATAGTATAGCTTGACAGTGTTTGACAACAGTTTCAAATAACTGGCAAAATATCCAAATAGCATGTCTGTCACAAATGTGCTGAGTTTTCACTTTTCTTGAACTAGGTTTACTTGGATGAATGGCTATATTGTTTAAGAGAGCAGGTATTTGGGTAATTGAAGATTTTTACTCTATCTTTGACCCTTTTATAAGTTTATGCATTGAGTAGTTTCCAAAGTATGGAGAAAAACTGTAATTTCAGCATTAAAGTGGCATTGAGCCACTTCCAAGATATGGAGGAAGAAGTGAAATTTAGAATTTTCAATTGACCTTTGAACTTTGACCTCATGGCCCAAAACTTTTTCTAGCCAATATTTACTAGGCAATACATGTATACACCAAGTTTCAAGAAAACACCTTCAGGCATTGCATAGATATGAGGGAAATATTAATATTTTGAGGAGTTGACCCTGACCTTAGACCCTTGACCTTTGAGTCCATGACCTCTAATTTCCAAGATAGTCACTATTAGGTAGTACATGCGTATGTACTAAGTTCTATGAAGATACCACAAACTATTTCCAAGATATGGAAAAAAATGAAATTTTAGCATTTTCACTTGATCTTAGACCTTTGACCTTTGACTTCACGGCCCAAAACTTTCTCAAGACAATCTTTGTCAGGCAAAACATGTATACACTAAGTTTCAAGGAAATCCCTTCAGGGATAGAATAGATATGGGGAAAATCATGAAATTTTGAGCATTTGACCTTGACCTTTGACCATAAGCATGTGCCCCTAAAAGTTGATAGGCACAACTTCGCCCACTTACACATAGAGATGCCAAGTTTCATTAGGATACCTCACATGGACAACCCGAAAACATAATGCCTCCGGCAACACTTCGTGGTGGAGGAATAAAAAGGCAGTGCCATTAGAATGGTGATAAATCCATTTAGTACAGCATGGTGGCCTTGCTGTGGGCTCGTCGTTCATGGAGAGACTGCCATTGGAGATCTTTCAGCACTTGTTTGACACTGCTCTGTTGGTTGCATATTGCATGAGGCCCCAGGGCCACTAAAAATTTGTGTAGAGCCACCAAATTTACAACTAGAAATGTCACAATGGCGACTGGTATGCCTCTGCCATAATGCATGGTTCTCCTAGGGAAATAGTGAAATTTTGAGGAGTTAACCTCAACCTTTGACCCATGACCCCTAAATTCCCTCGATAACCCCTGCCAGTCAGTACATGTACCAAGTTCCATGAAGATAACTTGAATTATTTGCGATATGGAGAAAAAAGTGAAATGTTAACATTTTCACCTGACCTCTGACCTTTGACCTCATGACCTGAAACTCGCTCTGGAGAACCTTTATTTGGTAGCACATGTATACACTAAGTACAAGAAAATACTTTCAGGCATTGCATAGATATGGAGGAAATAGTGAAATGTTGACCATTTGATCTTTGACCTCTTGCCGATGTCGTTAAAAAACTTTATTCTTAAATTTTAACATTTTCACCTGACCTTTGACCTTTGACCTCATGACCTGAAACTCTATGGAGAATCTTTATTTGGTAGTACATGTACAGTATACACTAAGTTTCAAGAAAATACTTTCAGGCATTGCATGGATATGGAGGAAATAGTGAAATGTTGACCATTTGACCTTGACCTTTTGACCGTTGACCTCTTGCCGATTTCGTTCAAAAACTATTTACTTAATTGGCCCGTCATATGTCATCCTTGGACCAAATTTGGTGAAATTTGCTTCATCCAGTCTTGCGTTATTGCGTATAAACAGATAAATTTTACAATTTGACCTTGACTTTGACCTTTGACCTCTGGCCGATTTCATTTAAAAACTTATCAAGTAATCACCCCATCATATGTCATCCTTGGACAAAGTTTGGTGAAATTTGCTTAATCCAGTCTTGAGTTATCACGTGAAACAGATACAATTTCATGCTTTGACCTTGACCTTTGACCTCGGCCGATTTTACCCAAAGTCTACTCAAGTAATTGCCCCATCATACTTTACACCTGGACCAAGTTTGGTAAAATTCCACTCAATATTACTCAAGTTATCGCGTAAACAAATGGGAATGGACGTACGGACGGACAGACGACTCCAACCATAATGCCTTCGGCACCCTTCAGGCGGAGGCATAAAAAGTCAATCTTTTGGTGGCCCAATCTGGCAAATATGCTTCAAAATAGATTATGTTTCCTTTCATTTCAGGTTAACATTTCTTTTTTGGGCAATCAAAATTTCAAACTGAGAGATTTTAGCAGCGCAATGGACCATCAGGATACTTGGGCCGGCGTCTCTGGGAAATGCTTGTTGTAGCAAAATCGGCTCGTCCTCAACAGATTAATGTCAAGCCCTGAAATAACTATGTATCCACATAATTTCTATATAACTATTCTCATGATCAGGTATGTCACATCCGATATAACTGGTGTGAAAACAAGCACCTCATCATTCTTTTACGTAATCTATCGATGATATTTCCTGTGGCTATCAGAAATGTTGAGATGGACCATATCTGACAGTTTCATGCAATTTCAAAGCCAATTGTGAAAGAAAACTAAATGATTTCATCTGTAAAAATACGCTGATCGTGCACTGATCGGGTTTGTTTTCACTCCAGCCGCCGCTAAATACCCGTGACCATGACCACGAGAATACCCGGAGAATCACAAATACTAACATCTAAACTACTAAGATGTAAATCTGATTGTATTTTTCTAATGGTTTACCTCCTCCACTTCAAGATTGATGCACCAGATTGCGAGGTAGTTCGCCGTGTCTTCACACACCAGGTCGGGATGGTCGATGAGAAACCTCTCGGAATCGTGGTATATGTTGTGCATGCCATACTTCTTGATGAGATCCTCATTCTTCTTGACAAAGTTTGCCTGCAAGTGGGACCATCATAAATGGTGAAGAAAGAGGAAGAAGAAATGAATGATAAGAGGCATTTTGATTGAGAAATGCGTATAGTGCATTTTTGGATTCTTTTATGTGGCCACAAAAGAAATGGCAACATGATTATGGGCAAGCTACCATGGGACAAACAACTTGTGGTCCTCTCAGGAGGACTAGGCAATGAGGATAGAGTGCATAGCATAGAGGCACAACTGCTGCCAGGGGACTTGAACCAGGGACTTCATGCTTGAGAGTCTGTGGTGTGATCCACTGAGCCTCATCGGTTGAAGTACAGAGAGGATTCAGGCCACTTTATTAGCCAAGTCCATGCACAAAGAGTTTGCCAAGCTTATACAATCACAGCTAACCCATTCGTTTTGTATCTGACTTGGTGCGCAAATAACTAACTTTCTAACCAGGCTTGCCAGGAGTATTTAGGATGGAGAAGTAATGGTTTTATCTGTAAGCGACAGGAATGTACCAATGCAAATAAGTTTATGCAATCATGTTGGATTGAGGGGCATGGGGTGACAATTTTCCTTCTCAGAGGCAAATAGGAAGACTGCTAGATGTAAAACCAGATCCACGGTTTCCATGACAATGTACTAACCGCAAGTAAAATATTAAAAGTGAAGATATGTTACCCTTGACTGTACCGTGAAAGCAATTCAAAGATTTTACAATAAAAAGTGAAATCTTGAAAAAGCATACAGCTGTACCTCCCAGGAAACTGGTAAAATTCTACACACGGGATAGTGTGACCACGTGCCACCGTTCAATCAGATTTGTTACAACTCTGAGGGAAAGGGCGCAAACAAGCCCTACTATCTTCTAAAGCAGAAATCATAAACAAGTATGTGAGCCTCATCAAATGGGGTAAGGTGTCAATTCCCTCACAACAGGCCACAGCATAGATGTGTTATTAGAAGATAGTCTGGCAAATCTGGCATTGACAAGAAAGATAGGACAGAGGGGCAGAGAAAGGAAATGGATGTTGTGGATGACCAATCTAAATGCTTGGGTAACAGAGCGAGGTAAAAGACAGAGACATGGAGCTGATTGAGAAGGTTAGAAACAGAGCTTCGTGGCACACCATTATTGCCTACATCATCTCCAGATACGGCATCTACAGTGAGAGAGAACACATACAGTGTATGGGGGAAAACATGTTGCTCTCTTTGTAATGTAAAACTTTGCGTAATAATAAAACCCACTGACTCTATCTCCAACAGTTAATAAGCACCTGTGTTGATCTCAAAGAAGTGAACGACCACACCCACCATTTTCTCTTCCTTCTCCTCTTCTGTGAGGTCTTCCTCTCTCTTCTCGTACTTGTTGATGAGCGTCTTTTCAAAGCCTGGCTTGCTCAGCGTATCCACGTTCCATGGGGTTAGCTGCAGAAGTTAAGAAGCACACATTGAATGAACATTACCATGAAATACTACCTGGCCATTGTGGCATTTTGTGATTTTCAAGTACAGACTAAAAACAGACAAACAAACAAACAATAATCTGCCATCACAATAATATTCCAAGGAAGAGTCAAGATCCCCATCACCCATCATATCAGGGCACTATTTCATGAAAGTTTTCAGACCTGACAAGTTGTCAGTCTCTGACTAGTTCAGTAAAATCCTTGGTGAGCTCTTGGGGTCCATTTCAAGAAAGCCTTATGAGAGACTTTTCACTCATGAGACACACTTAGGAGAGACTTCATGGAATGGATTTGAAAGTCTTAGATACATACATGTATGTGGGACTTTGGCCATTCTTAGATTTATGTAAAGATCATTTAGCAATGACTTCATGAAACGGACCCCTGGTCACTGACTGGTACTATGGTAATTGTCAGAGACTGACTACTTGTCGGGGCTGACCACTTTCATGACACGGTGCCCAGTTCTTCTACTACATACATGTATGTAGCCTCTGACAAAGTATCTCCCCCCTCTTCCAGCACTACTGCCATCTTCTCCTAACCACTCCTGTCTGTTCCCTCCCTCCCTCTCCTGGTCTTCCTCTCTCACTCATTCTCTTCTTTTTCCACCCTTTTCCTCCCAAAGGTAATTACAGTCCAACCTGACTACAGCAGCCACTCGAGGGAGCAAAGAAAAGTGACCTTGCCGCCATAGATAGGGTCACTAATTTGGCTTTTCTCTTTGGGGGGGGGGGGGGGGGGGGTGGGAGAATTGTGTTTAGTGGTTGCACACAGCAGGTGGCCGCTATAGACGGGTTTCACTGTATATAGCACCACTATTAATATTCTGCTAACTTTCTTTTCCATGCATGAATTCATGTGACAATTAAATGTGCTACTGGATTCTCTAATGGTAGGAAGATGAGAAGCTACAAAAATATTACAGGGTTGGAAATAAATGCAAGGGTCCAAAAAGTAAAAAAAACAAAAAAAAACAAAAAAAACTGAGTGACAAGATTTCATCATACTCAATGTCTCCCATAAACAGTATCTATGTTACAATAAACAATTTGGTAATTGGGTTATTACAATGGTGACATTTGTTCATAAACCTCTTAACGATGACTGTATCATCCTGCAAAGTTCATAGGTAACTGGGTCACCAAAATATTGAACTAGAAAAGCACTCATAGAACGCAGACCTCCGCCAAGCAGCTCATTTTTACCCATTATACACGCATGCTGAAAATTGTCCCATTTCCCAATATAGAAGCCTTTTGTATAAATCATCAGCTTCCAGATACGTGACGCCTCGCCAGAGCAGAGCACGCGCTTAAGATCGCATATATGCAAAGTGCAAATACACGCAGCTTGAACTCCCAAGTTCATTGATCCTAACTGCCAAGAAATCGAAAATCCTTTGAAAATCCACAAAAATTCCCGGATCACTGCCAAAATTTAATCACCTGGGCCTTGTGTCATCATCAACTTTTCCTGCAAGTTTTATCCAAATCTGCTCCTAACTTTTTGAGTTATTTTGCAAACAGACAAACAAACCAATGCCAACGAAAGCATAACCTCCTGCCTTGGCGGAGGTTATAATGACTTCCAACTGACAAAAAGATAGGATCATATGCCATTTTGTGGCATTATGCCATGTGGAGAAAGAGTAATCTCTTTACGTCTACCACAAAAAAAAATACTCACCCGCTCTTTCTTTTCAATCTCTGCCTCTTTCTCTCTCCATTTCTTTTCCTGGTCTTCCAGTTCTTTGAGTTTCGCTTTAGCTTTCTTCACTCCCTCCTAAAAACCAAATACACGGTCAAGAATGAATACACATCAGCAAGGTTGAAATCTCGATCCACGTACCAATGCAGGCCCTCATACAAAGAAATCAAACTTCAAGACACTTCATAAAATTGCTGAGCTTCCTGTGAGTGAAAGTATAGCAGAGTTGTGCTAAATCCTCATCTCGCCTATGAAATTTTGTCTGTCCCACATAGTAGGCCTATGTATTACAAAAGCCAACTCTTGTTTAAATATGTGCAAACAACATAATGTACTTACTTTTTTTTTCTAGGAGATGCAACCCTGTTTAACTGACACTTTGATCAGTGCAATTCTTCTTTCCACTTACAATTTAGGCTCATTACACAAGCCATTTTAAAATAATTCACCCACATATCTGAACTATTGACAAACAAATTCAAAACACAACATAAGACTTCTGGTATCAATGATGAAAAGGAACTATAGCCAGTGAGCTAAAAGTCTTCCCATGTCACCATCACTCTGGAACGATTTCACCTTCATCATTTATTTCTACTAAAATTTTGTTATAAAATTACTAAAATTTTGTTATTTGCTCTTGGAAACATCTCAGGCCCAATTCATCATTGTGAGTGTGTTTCTCAGTTTGCCTTACTGAAGCTTATTTCACTCATGACTGAGCAATATCTAACTGGCAGCATTTCCTGACTAAAAGTGAGTCACTGATTAGAAATTATGATACATCATGTGTACTTACCTCATCTCCCTTTGTCTTTAAATTTTCTAGAAGGGACCTTGTATCTTCTAATGCATTTTTCACTCTGAAAAAGGACACACAAAACAAAAAAGGGTAAATGAATTTAGTCTACAAAACTATGGGACAAAAATACCATGGGTAAAGACATAAATACCTTGGGTAAAGACACTAATACTAATTATCAACATCATCATCATCATCACAAAAACACTTGTTTGACCTATGTCCTACCCCATTTAAGCCCATTACTATACTGCTATAGCCATTATAGGCTCTTTCTCAAAGCTCATTCATGTCAATCTATCTTGTGTTACCCCGAAAGGCTTTTAAAAGCATACACCAAATGAGTCAGTCGTATGACCATGTTTTGCATCTTCAGAGCAACTCCATCACTCAGTGCACTGCATGATTTGGCGCCCTGCAGATCGTGGCACTTGCCAGCACTGCACCGAGCCACAAATTCGTCCACAGATGAGATGGCTCACTTGTTGGTTTCTGAGTCCACAGCTTTCCTCTCCTCTTCCTGCTCCTTCATTCGATCCACCCTGGCCTGGTGGCGCCATCGAAAGAGAGACGGTGTGTCGATGTTGGGATGAGTGTCATCCTCGTCGTCCGACACCTGACCATACCAACAGACACAAACATTGAAACGGTATCAATGCCAGGTATCATCTAGCAAAATGGGGTACGTTCGATTTCCACTGCACAGCAATCCTAAACCAGCAAATTTGTACCAATTCTAACAGTAAAAACTAGAACAGAAATCAAATCTAATAGTAATACCATAACATACATATCTTGAATTGACTAACGTCTTTGCTTTTGATGACCTCTTCCACTAGCCTGCATTAAAAAGTGGCAGAAACAGTACCGGTACGGTAACTTATTGATTCAAGGTTATGAGATAAGAGCAATACACTACCTTACCCGTGAAATACGAGTAGAGAACATGCAGCCTAGGTGTCTAATCCAGTGATAGACTAGTAGAATCTATTTTGAATTTAATACTAATAGTAGGGCCTACTCATCGACCACTTTTTGATGAATACCTTGTACCTTAGAAAATATCCCTCATTTTCACCTTAATTTCATTCCACTCGAGGCAGAAAATACTGCAGATTCATATCACAGGCTCAGATTGTTGACTCGTACCGTACGTGCGGAGTCCTCGGCGACAAACACAAGTGACATTTTTCATAGAAAGAAAGATCCATCTGTCCGGCGGAGTCTTTTGGTTTTATTTTTATTGACGTTATCACTCTCCTCCACGGATCCATGAAGCCAGACACAGTCTCCGCGGAACATATCCCCGACGACCAGATTCAGACCAGTCTTTCGGTCAACAGTTTTCAATGCACACCGGCGCAAGCTCATCATTTTAATTGACCGCCCGTATTCCCATTGAAAAGCATGTAAATCCAGTGAATGGGGAAATACATGTAGAGATCTATGTGTTAACAATAATTACGTGTACATTTGTAGGCCTATTACTAATGAGGATTTTCTTCATTTCTTTTTCCTCCTGTTTCCTCAGGTAATTTACCTGTATCCCCCTAATTTTTCTTGATTTGTATTCACGTTCGAATGTTCAAGCATATTGCGCCCCGTCTCACACGTATTTTTTATTTTATACGCAAGAAAGCCGGCAAGCCATTAACACCGTTTAGGCATTGCGAGAGGGTGGTCGATCTAAATAGTTGGTCGATGAGTAGTGGACTTACTAGATAGCATCAACGACATTATGCGCTGCAATTTATTTTTATGTCTCTCTCTACAGAGCCCAGTGACAGTGTCTGGTCGGGCTAGTCTCTCTCGAGATCTTCTTAAATCGCACGATTCATGTGAGCTTGCCTTTAAATCATGTTGTAGCCAATGTAGGTTACTAGTAGGTACACACACAGCTAATCCAGATCCACGTCTCATATAGCTACAAATTATGTGCAATAATTTATCACAGTATGTAACGTCAACGTTAGAGGTCTAGGTCTAGGCCCTACATTCTAGATAGAACTTATTTACAGTTGTAAATTATACTGTAGTGTAGAAGTTTTAGGCCTACTATAAACGCATGTTAATAAATGCCATAGATTAGATCATCGTTACGTTGACGTTGGCGTTTCTCTAAAGTTACCCTTTGCTTTCTAATTGCCACTAGAACAAGAACTTCTACTGTAGTAGAACCACGGATAATTCATTTATGACCATATTCAAAGTCTTTAGTGTCAGCGACACGTCATGAAACGAACCTCTATGTGATCCCATTTGCTGTAATCCACCATTTTCAAGCCGATTTCAGCACACCACAGTCGAGTACAGATCGAAATTCTTGGACAAGGCGGCTTGGAGTAGCAAAGATCGTACGATCTTTGGCAGTATACAGGCCTAGTCGCTCTGCAGCTGAATACTACAATAACACGGGCTGCTGTATCGTATCGTCGTGTGTGTCAGCTCTCTCTAGAGCTCTCGTAGCGAAGGATCGCGCATGCAGCATGCAAGGCGAATATTCGGGAAGTCCCTTGCTGGGGTGGGCTGTGCATGCAACAAAAATCTCCATTCACTTCATACACAAACGTAGCTACCTCAAGATGGCGCCCTTCAATACAGTCTTTCAGTGCAGTCTTTCAGTGCAGTCTTTATCGTATCTACGGCACTGCAGTTCCAGTCTACGCACCGTGCATGCAGACCTACTTGCAGAATGTTGATCTACTCGTACCATTTAAAGGACTATTTCACCTTCATAAACATAAGGATTGAGAGAATGCAGCAATATTAGTAGAACACATCAGTGAAAGTTTGAGGAAAATTGGACAATCGATGCAAAAGTTATGAATTTTTTAAATTTTTGTGTTGGAACCGCTGGATGAGGAGAATACTAAAGCTCGTGATGTCATGAGTACAACAGTATAAAGAAAATGTAAAGAAAATTCAACATATTTTCACTTTTTTCTCATAATAAAAGAGCACTTGACTTGCCTCTTTCTAAAGGCAATAGAAATAATATTACCCATAACATATGTCAGTAACGAGTCAAGGGAATGTGTTCTTTTTTCAAAAGATGAAATTTTGTGAAATTCTCTTCACATTTTCCTTCATATTTTCCTTATATTGTTGTACGCATGTGACATCATACACTGCAGTAGTCTTCTCATCCAGCGGTGACTGCACAAAAACTTCAAAAATTCATAACTTTTGAACGGATTGTCCGATTTTCCTCAAACTTTCAATGATGTGTTCTACTAATATTGCCACATTCTCTCAATCCTTATGTTAATGAAGGTGAACTTGTCCTTTAATACATGGTATGAGTACAGTAAGACCCCCCCCCCCAAAAAAAAAAGAGAGTTAAGAATTAATTAGAAGAAATTGAAAGTTAGTGATGATGATGATGATTACACTAACGATGGTGACAATGATGATGGTGATGCTAAAGATGATGGCGAGGGAAGGATGATAACTATGGCGATGGTGACGATTCATTCATTACGTTTGGCACTAGTGCTGTGTGCGTGGCTGATACCGTAGATATTGTTTCTTAACCATCTGCACGCCACATTAATCATCTACAAGTAGATTGTGAAATTTATGCATATTTCTGCCCTACTTTGGTAAAAGGAAGCAAGTGACATTTTCATGGATATTGATTTTTTTTATCGATTTGGCATATTAATTTTGAGGCATGCTCTACAATGTATTTAACTGAAAAATGCAAAAGTTACAATTTTGACCCATTTCTGAGATATTCGGGGGGTAAAAGAAAGCAAGTTATACAACCTCATGATTATGATTGTCTCTTGCTTCCCTTTGCCAAATCATTTATATTTGCACACAATCTAAAATACTTTGGCAAAAGGAAGCAAGTAACATTCTCATCATATGATTGTCACTAGCTAATTCCTTTTGCCAGATTTTTCATGTTTGCTAAAAGTCTGAAATACTTTGGCAAAAGGAAGCAAGTTACAACCTCATATGATATGATTGTCACTTGCTTTCTTTTTGCCAAATTATTTATATTTGCACACAATCTAAAATACTTCGGCAAAAGGAAGTTAGTGACATTATTATGATATGATTATCACTTGCTTCCTTTTGCCAATTTTTTATGTTTGCTACAAATCTATAATACTTTGGCAAAAGGAAGCAAGTAACATACTCATAATAATGATTGTCACATGCTTCCTTTTGCCAGATTTTTCGTGTCTACTACAAATCTATAATACTTTGGCAAAAGGAAGTAAGTTACATAATAATAAGTTTCTATGAGAATATCAAAATTCTTCGAATTGTCATAAATGCATCACCATGACTTGCACGAATACCGACATTATTTCTCTTCACAAATTTCCATGTTGAAGGGCCTAGTGTATACCCAAAAACATATTTTCTTCATTGAACAATTTTTGTAGCATTTGTACTCATGTCACTTGCTTCCTTTTGCCAAAGTAGGGCAGATTTAACTTCTTGGCACAGAAAGGGTTAAACTGCGATTAAAGTTCATTTCTCATTCGGTTTTGAGCTTTGGCTTTTAGAAATTGAGTCCGCCTTATTCTCTTCGCGAGGAGAATTAACCCATATTAGGAACTCCCTTACTTATATAGGCCTAGTTGTCGATTCTCGCACATGAATCCTCCATTTTATACCATAATATATCAGAAGGGCAGAGAATTTTGTCTCTTCCACGAGGGTACAGCATAGCTAGCATACAACAAGGCTCTCCGAGTCAGCAGAACCAAAACCGCTTGATACCAAAGCACTCACTACCGATTGACCACCTTTGATGGTGACGATGAAAAGATGAAAATACTGCCGCTGTTGCTGCTGTTAATGATGATGATGATGATGATGTTGATGATGACGGCAATGATGGTGCTGCTGATGATAATGATGCTGAAGATAGTGTTGACGAAGCTGATGACGATGCTGGTGGTAATGGTTGTATCACGTATGACACCCTAAAGCATTGCTTTTTAGCCTTCCTCCCCATTTCCAGCATTTCAGTATACTTTCAATATTTTGCGAATTTATTCGGGGTTTTTTTAATGCATTGTGATGTCATTATGCATTCAACTTCTGTATAATATCTACATTTCTGCTGGAAACGGGAAGATATATGACTGAAAAATGGATGATTGGTAATGTTGATTATGATACTGCTGCTAATGATTTTGGTGATGCTGATGACGATGCTGTTGCAGTGTTGATAATGCTCATCAATGACGATGATGTTGAAAATATCATAAAGATGAAGATGACGACAACGACGGCGACGATGATGATGATGATGATGATGATCCGGATGATCCATGCTGATGCTGGCGATGACAATGATGTTGATGCTGCTGCTGATGACGATGTTGGTGATGGCAATGATGTTGGTGCTCCTGATGTAGATACTGGTGATGACGATGCTGATGACGATGGTGTTGATATGATGCTGATAATGTCAAAGATGTTGATGATGCTGATGACGATAATGTTGATGATGCTGCTGACAATGATGTTAATGCTACTGATCTTCTTCTTCCTCTTCTTTTATATGAGGTTCTGATCTGTAGTTGCACTGCTGCTACACGGCGTCACGAGGCTGTTGTAACCATCCGCACGGTGTCACGGCTTGGGTTAGTCAAGTTGATCTATTATAATGGGAGGGTCCAGGAAGTCCAAATCTGGTGCAAACGCTGGCGGATGTGGTCCGCAGTCTGCTCTGGAGCACCACACATGAAAGCGGCAGAAGAAGGACATTAAAGATTTATTCTCAGACTATAGACCTATTTTTGTCTGTCATTAGCCCTGTCTTTTAGAGTGTGTACATAACCATGCTGAGCAGTGATGCAATAACCAGACACAATCCGCCTTCTGTGAGAGCCTTTCGTAATCGACGGACGGTTAACCCCACTTATAGCGGCGGCTGGTCTTTGTCCCTTCTGTTTGATATGCTTAAGTTTGTCAATATTTGTTGTCTTATAATGTAATAACAACAAATATGACTCAATTTGCGATAAACACACGCACAGTATGTATAATCTTCAACTAATTGAACTTTATTAGAAGAATTGAATAAGAGGAAGAAAAAGAAAAAGAAGAAGAAGAAGAAGAAGAAGAAGAAGAAAAAGAGGAAGAGGAAGAAGAAGAAGAGGCAAAAGAATGCGTGCCGCCGAGAAAAAAAAAAAACCGCTTATGACACAAAGTATAAATGTGTCTACAAAATTTTGCAAGCATGGTACCAGTGGGCTTGGGAATAGAATATATGCATGAAACATATGAGTTGTTGTTTTTTTAACCCAGCCTTATATATCTCTCATGTTGATAATGTCGCCACACCGATCCATTCTTATTATATTTCATTATCTCTCAAAGTGTGTGCCCCTCGCATTAAACATAGTTCGTCCGACAAACGCAGTCGAAACGCAAGCGGTCACTGCAAGCGGTCAGAGCCCTTTACACTGCAAACGGTCAGTGCCGTATATTAAGAGAGTCTGGCCAACTCATAAATTGGACGCCATGTCGTTACCCAGCGTACAGTGCGCTTAAGGTTTTAGCGTGTGCGCTTGGGGGTTAGCGTTACGCGCAGGCGTCCCAAAGGCGCAAGGCACTGTATTGCTTGACTTTTTTTTAATTATAGAGAGACTACCGGGAGAGACACAGAGAGAGAAAGGGTGTAGATTGGGGGAAGGACACTCTTTCATTCCATCCATGTTGAACAAAGCCAACAATCGTCAATCATTTTACACATTTGAATAGACCATTGCAGACACAAGCACCCAGGTATAGGGAAGCTGTCTAAAGGACATAATTCTTGAATATAAATATATATATTTTTTTTTTTGCTGTAAAAATAAAAGAAGAATTCACAGTATGCCGTGTCATACACTTTCACTAGACTGTATGCTATATTGTATTAGCAAGCTGTCCAGGGAACAAGAATATTGTACAACATGATAAATAAATTTACAATTCTAGCAGTGCACAGGCAATAGACGAATTCCACAGTTATTAACTTATTACTGTTTAGCACGTAAATAACCCTCAATTACCATCCTATTTAGTACCATATAGTTATAATGAAACAGACATGAAGGCCTTCTAGGTAATCCAAAAGGAAAACGCCTATGTACAATGTACAACATGAAACATCATCGGCAAGTGCTTATTATTTGAGATCATTTCATATACCTTAAAGGTATGTAAAATGATCTCAAATTGTTTAGAAATAGTTTTTAAAAAGACCTGTAATTGAACGAAAGCACAAATACCTGGATAACATATGATGATTAGGGATATCCTCAGCGACATCCGTACCAAATATAAACTACACGTTCAGGATCATTTAATATAGATATAGTTTAAAAACAAATAAAATTGTCCAAGTGGCTACCGGCGTATACCTCAGCCATATTACATTGTTCTCTTAGCAGGTGTACAGTATGTCCCCCCCCCCCCAAAAAAAAAAAAAAAAAAAAAAAAAAATCACAATCAGATTTTCGCATTGATAACACCCAATAGGATTAAACTGTTTAAATGCTACTTCAGAGTCTTGAAATACAATATCTTAGCTCTCAATTTGGTAAAGCGGTCACAGAGAAAAGTGGATTGTTGTAATGCATGTCATGAGTCTGATTCTTACGATGCTCTTGTGTGAGAATACAATATACAGAACTTGGAGGGAAGAGATTTCTGACATCTTCTACAAAACCCCTAATTTCTCTTTGACCACTGAAGCAAATCGAATGGGGTTTTCTGTAAATAATGTGGGCAATGAGTTATAGTTTCATACCATGAATTTGAATCTAGATTGATTGACTATTTTTAAAGATATCAATGCGGAGAGTCCCGTTGTAATTTTTTTTTTTTTTTTGGTACATACGGTAGAGTACGTCTTGACAATGTTACACGTCAGTTTCATATAATTGACAGAAAAAAAAATGGCATGTTTGTCATAAGATATAATACGTCCAGTGTTTACTTTCCTTGAACTAAGTGTGAATGGATGACTTTTATTGTTTAAAAGAGCAAGTATTAAGGAATTTGAGCATTTTTTACTCGTCAGTTGACCTATCTATACTTCATGGCAATACCTTGAGTGGTTATTTTAAAAATATGTGGAAAATCTTGTCATTTGACTATTTTCACTTGACCTCTGACCATCATGGCCAAAATCTTTCCCTATACGCGTAACTGTGTAGTAATGATGGCATGCGAATACCGTGTTTGGTTTTAAGTTTTTGCATTGGGTAATCTCTAAGGTACGGAGGAACTGGGTAATAATATCCTAACAATAGATACTAGAATTTTAACATTTTACCTGACATTGATCCTTGACCTTTGGCCCCCTCCCATGACCCCTCCCCTACCCCCCAATAAATGAATAAATAAATACTAGTAAATAAATCACAAGAGAATCATAGTCGCCGCAGTAAGTTTTGTCTGGAAATGCATGTACTCACCTTCAAAAATTGCATGTAGATATGTGGGAAATAGTAATATTGTTTTAAGAATTTAACCATTATGTACATGATTTTGACCTTTCACTTTCACACAAAAGTTTATAAGCTAAAGACAAAATTTCGTCCACTCACACATATGCATCTTATGTCAAACAGTTTCATTACAAACGGTGTCCAAAAAATGATTACGGAATGAAGGACAGACAGAAGGACGGACGGACGACCAAAACAGATGCCTCAGGCTACACTTCGTACGTTATGGCGCTGGCATACAAATGTAAATCAAAACTTGGATAGTCTGAAAGACACCGTGAGGAATCCAAAGAAAACATATCATACAGTTTTCCCGTCGCACACTGATTTCTCACCTTTTTTTTTTCCTTCGTTTTGGATCTGTCGGAAAGCGGTGCATCATTACACATGAGTCAGGTGGTTCAAGCAACGCCATGCTGGGCAGGAATTTAGGCATGACAAATCTTCAGTTTTTCGCAGAAACATATCAAAATAACTTTAAAATGATATATTATATACCTTCTACTTCAATAAAGTAGACAACGGCAATGACAATTCATTATCCCCACTGCACCGTGACTGATATTGGGGATTTCCCAAAGGCAAACAAAATTAGCGCGTAGCTGCGCGTAATGAACAATGGGCACTGCGTATGAGCTTTGCTCGCGCCCGCGTGATTGACTTGGTAACAACATGGCGCCTGTAGATCACGGGACCAGCTTTTGACCAATCACAGGCTTCAAAACACATAAGCCAAAAACCGAGTTGGCCAGACTCTCTTAATATACGGCACTGCAAACGGTAAGCAAAGAGCGCCATCTTGTGAAAGTTGATTGTATGTGTCAAGCGAGACTGAGTTGTTTTCCACAATCAACGTTTCGAAAAAAAAAAATGAGACCATTAGACCCATATACATAATATCATCAAATGCATGAAATGTCGCACTACTTTTAGTATTTGATATCTGAGAACAACAACCACTTTGATTCCAATCCAGAATAATTTAAGGGGTGTATGTTGTCAGGGAATTTTCTCTCAATAAATCCGGCACTAATTTTCGTATCCATTATGCCACAGCGCCCCCACTTGGGTGCGGAAGTGCGGAACAACCATGATATATGTGAATTATGATACATTAATTGTAGTATTTAGGTTGTTGTCAAATAAGAAAATAGCTTGATTACGACAGCCTTGAAAACAAAATCGTACAAAACACACATTATGTGTAATGAGCGAGGAAAAATGCCATTCTGGCAAGAGAGTAAAGGTGAGCATAATAATAATGGTGAGTGCTGGTGCAAGCAAAATGTGCTCATTATGGGTGCGGTACGAGGTGCCTTTTTCAATAACTAAACTTAAATGTGTTTATTAAATGGTTTGTTGTGAAGAGACTCACGGAGAGTGACCAAAAGGATGAGAACATTAATTTTTGTGGTTACATATTCAGAAATCGTCTAACCCCTATGATAATGACATAATATGATAATCATAATTATGACATTTTTTTTTTAATGTTGGCCTTGAAAGTAAAAAGGTATCATACGCCTACATGATTTAGTTTTTTTTTTTTTCAGGCAGGGAATTCCACATGTTATCATCATCTTGTAGTGTTCTTGTATTTCGTTCGTTTTGTTTCTGTTTTGTTTATTGTTATACAAATTAAAGAAATTGTGAGACTTACATTTTTTTCAGCCATTAGTTATACCTGGCAATCCTGACTTCATCGCAGTATCAGTGGTATAGCGGCTTTTGCATAGTAATAATAATACATACATACATACATACATACAAATTATATAGCGCCATTCTCCACTCCGATTCTCAAGGCGCTTTTCATCAAAGCAAAAAGACTGAAAATACAAGTATATACATACACCGTAATAAAAGGAAATAAAAGGAATAAATAAATAAAAAGATGAAAAAGAAGACATGAAAGTCTGTCTTCAAAATGCACTACTAAACAAACAGGATTTTAAATTACTCCTAAAAGATGCTATGGAGCTTGAGTCTTTTAGCTCACGAGGAAGTGAAATCCACAGTTTTGGTCCAGCGTGAGCGAAAGCTCGTTCCCCACAAGATTTCCTAGAAAACGGAATATGTAAGAGACCAGAAGTTGAGGATCGAAGAGTTCGAGTAGGTTGGTATTGACGAAACAAACAAACATTGAAATCAGGAGCTGTTCCCTCAATAACGTGACAGACCAGAAGAAGTATAGTATAGGCAACCAATGAAGACTCTCTAGGATAGGGGTGATTATGACTGCATTTACTTGACAAAGAAACGATACATGCAGCGGCATTTTGTAACTTTTGTAACTGGGCAATTTTTGAGTTTGGTAGATTGAAAAACAGACCATTATAGAAATCACGGCGTGAAGAAATAAGTAAATGAACAATTTAAGGCAAGGATTGCTATGGAATTGAATTTGATTCACGATGGCCATTTCGCTTTACAGGGAAATTCCCGTTGCTAGCACATTATTCATAGTGAACAACTTGTTCCGAAGGAAATACATACAAAGCAGCTGCGCTCAGTGGAAATTTGTAGGTGACGGTGTTTCGTAACTAGACCGGAGTGATCCTGATTTTCTTTGAACGGAAATGGGAACGCTACCGTAATATCGATTGCTAAAGAAATACAACGCACACCACTATAAACATAACGCAAAACACACTACCTGCTAAAGCACACACACAATTTCTTACACATCAGGAAATAAATTGATGAGGAACTATTGCTCTCACTCAATTCTTGTTTCCCAACGTTAGGTTCCGTATAGAATCATTTATACCAATCTATTGTGGATAAAATTTTTCCGTTCTCCTATTCAAATGAATACTTTCATGCATCATTCGTTCTGATTACGAAATCGACGGAAAACTCTGCACGATTGTTTGCTTGGTTTCAACACACCACTCAGGAGCTCCTTGTCTACTCATGAGAGAATTCTGTATTCCCATATTGATTTTGACAGCTTATTCGGGTCATTATACGGGAGCACCCTATGTGATCGCATAAAGAGAATAATAATCATGACGCAATCTGACCCCTGAAGTGTTCAACATTGCTGTTCATGTTTCGATACCGGTATGATGTCTCAGTGAACCAATGTTATTTTGAAAAATAAAGATGACAAATTCCGGGACGTGTAGAGGGGAAGGGAGGAGGATTTAAAGGGATAATATAATTTTGGTTGAGATGGGGATTCACCTTTTAACCGTTTGCTTTTTTGGGAGATAATCAGAAACCACTTATGAGAGCATAAGAGGATTTAAAAAATCTGTTTGATGAAAAAAAAATCGGTTTTAAACGGCTGAGTGAGATATCAAAAAAAGTAAAACAAAGCGATCTTAACAAAAGATATCTCAGCCATTTCATCAAATAAATCTCGAATTCCTCTTAGAATTGCATGCTCTTGCATAATTCATGAGAGGTTTCTCTCCCCCCCCCCCCCAAAAAAAAAGAAACTTGGAAAACTGAAGCCCTATCTCAACTAGAACTAATCCCTTTAAAGTATTATGAACATGCACAGATATAGAAAAAAAAAGAGATATCGATGACATTAACTATATGTCCATGTATAGGCCTATAAAATGCACTGATATGCATGCTTGGAAGTGTAGGATCATCCTGAACAAACAAATAAACCGAATTCTGAGTAAAAACGAATGCCCAAGATGCAGTTCGGAACAGCTATATTTGGGGAATATACAGTACGATAATTATTCAATTCATCTCTCTTATCTATGCTCTTTATACTCAAACTGAAAAACTTCATACACATTTTAGAGTAATGACGATAATACTATTGTTATCATATCTTTTATTAAAAAAAAATCATCCTGTGAGTGGTTGAAAGAGCTTCACATGATTACAATGTTTTCAACTGTTTCAGAATGTTGGCCTGTTTGACCCTATATAGGGCCTACATGGTATATGTAATGTATTTGAAAAAATGACGTCTCTATTCATTACATATTCCAAATTGCTAACTTTTTGTGAAATGTGGGTCACAAAGCAATATTGTGACATCGTGAGCTGCTCCGTACGGTCACAAAACAATTTTGACATTGCGCGCTGCTTCGTATACGATCGCTTTGTGGAATGTCACAAAGCAATCGTGACATCGCGCTCTACTTCGTATAACAGTCATGTTGATGAAAAATAATACTGTGACAGAGCAGTATGTAGTGTGACATCGCGCCCTGCTACGAATGGGGTCTTTGGATGATCCCTCCACATCGCACCCACAACACGACTCATCGTCTCACTTCCCCCTTCTCTTGTTTGATTGTCTTTAAAAAAAAAATCCAAAATATGAAACAAATACTTTGCCTATAATTTCGAGTTTCTGGTTGAAACTATATGGACCTTCGTGCCTCCAAAAGTTCTATTCTCTTCACGGCTGCGCTCCTCATTATTATGCCATGTACTATTTTGGAGGCACCTCTGTCCATAGTTTCAACCAAAAAATCTCAAGGCAAAATATATTTATAGCCATCACAGTTACTTAGTCATCTGTTCTGTGAGCAAGAGTTATAAAGATTACATAAAGTGGGGTACTTTAAAGCAAGACATTTGAATTTAATGTCATGATTAAAGTGTCAGTAATCATGTAATGCATTCGCTGAATGGCTGTCCATAATACTAACGATCATTTTATTCTGGATTGACGAAGATTCGCTGATATAAGATCGTGCCATTATCGTATAGGCCTGTATTGTCATGATCTAAATAGCGTTTATACCAATAATGTCAAACTCACTCACGTCCACGATTGTTACTGGCAAGTGACGATGAACATAAAAGAACAATGGGGCAGAAGAACTCGTTTAGGCTACATTACGGAAATATATTCACTAGGCGCAATAGGCCTATATAAACAGAGCAATTGAGAAAACAACATTGTCAAAATGAGAACAGTATCATACAATGTCAAATTATACAAGTAGCTCCTACTGTGCATATCATGCATTACCTGTTGCTGTTGGATAGAAATAAAGTATATGCCTAATTGAAATACAATTGTAAGTTAATCGTTGGAGGGAACCACGTAAAAAAAAAAAGAAGAAGATGACGGATTGTAAATTGTCGGCAAGCACAATTTAAAATCGATTAGTTGTTCATATTCAGTGGTCACCATTAAAGATAAACATTTCAAAAGAATAAAAGGGAAAATTAAGATTGGCCCTCGGCTGGACAGAATCATAGTAAATGACGCCCGAGTAGGGTTGTATATTCAATTGTTCGGTATATGTATTGTCTCCTTGCATGACAGCTGGCGATCTGCATCTGCTTGGAGTCTGAGGAGATGAATTTTAATTTAGGTGGCAGTCGGTTCCATGTTTTGTCATTCTGCAGATGTAAGAAGTGGAATTGGTATAATAACTTTGTATAATAATATTCTATTTTCGCGAACTACGTGTTTCCGGAAGGATGGATACGCTTCGCTACAATTAAATACTCGGTCTATTGTATTCCTGTGGGCAGCTGAGGGCACGCGTACCCCTTTGTTCTTTGTTATGTTGGAAGCAGTTAGCCAACTTAGGAGCTGGATGCCGCTAATTCGCCGTGAAAATTCTCCGTAGCCAGCATCCGCAAACAATACAATGATTCGGGGAGTTTATTGTTCCGTTTCTGGTCGAACGAGAAAGACCATCTTCCGTCGACACTGGCGTAGGAAATACCTCCCCAGTCAAAGGTCATCGCTGTTTGTTATGACTCAATCGCTACACATTCGCCCTATGCGCACCGACCGTCGTGCGAGCTGCAATCGTTAGTCTGAGCTGTGTATAAGTACGACATCCAACACGTCGGGTAAACCGTACGTACGTGTATGCGCATTTCGTCAGTACATGTAGCTAGCTGCAAGAAGACGGTGTATGGAGAAAGTGAACTGAGTGTAACAACGATCTTTCTACTGCTGTCAAGGAATTTACAGTGGCGAACCAATTCATTACAACACGCGAAATCTGGGCGATACACTACAAAATATGACCTTTATATACCACGTAAATACAGTTGCGGAAAAGCAAAGAATCTCCGTTTAAGGAATAGTCTTCAAAAGTATCACACCATGGGCTCCAGTGGCCAACAGGGTGGCCGATTCGTCGATTATTTCGTTGTTTGTGGACTCGATCCCGCAAGTCCTCTGGAGTTGGATCAGCTGGCAGGTACGTACGATGGCTAGGGCACTGTTACCGGTATTTCAGCCAGCACACACGGGCACGCGCACGGCGAGCAATGAATGAAGAAGAGTCCCCGTAGGATGCCAGTGCAGTGCAATGAGTATAGTAGGAGGCGTATGATGTGCTATGACTATGTTATTGAATTCTTGTAAAGTCTCGGACAGGGATGTAATGTAAAATTACGTGTAGACACTATTTCTACGTTTTGACATCATTTCAATAAAGAGTGAGCCTTGGCCTTGTTAAGTTGTTGCACGTTATGTAGACTCTAGTATTATTGATTATGAAGTTGGTAGTTAAGTCAGTGGTACAAGCTGTAGTAGGCGGTAGGAGCAGTTTCACGACATTTGTTCCTGCGACAATTGCTCCAAATGAAATTTATGCCACTGGTACGGGTGGTGTTCTAGTTTGAAGTCATAAAAGAGCTGCTATCTGCTTGTACAATTATTGTAGACCTACACATAGCCGAAAAGGAAAGCCGATTTTACCTGTTCGTAGTCAAGCCAGGCCGCGGCCAAGGACCACCTACAAATTACCATAAAGTGCCATGGTGATGATAAATAAATCCTGGAAGTATAGTTGAGTGACCCGCACCTCGTCATAGTTAATGTATGTTTATGCATATTTGAATCACATTTTGTCACTGAAATTCTATGAAATCCCACTCGCATACAGCCAGGAAAAATGCTGAAGATTCCAATAGAACCACAAGTTCACTGATCGATACCGGAAATTTGCAGCTATCCTCGTCAAACGCGAACAATGCGGAATAGTTGTGCGCTGAGGAAGGGGCCCGCAACTTGTTACCCACGCTCCCATATACTATAGACAAAGCAGATAAAAGACGAGTGCAGTTGACCTTGATGCTGCCATAGACAAAGCACGTAAAAAAGATGTGTGTTGGTGACCGTGATGATACTTACAAGAATTACATCATCACATATTCCAACATAAATTTAAGATTTTTGCGAAAAACTGTTCAGTTTTCACCACAGTTTGCTTGGTTGTGGTAACCCTGCCATGTTTCAAGCATACTGAACTCAGTCCCAGGCATTAATTTTTGTTCAGTGCGCTTGTAACAATTTTAAGCAGGGTGACGGTATTAAGGCCCCTGACGAGGTGCGGGCACCTCACTATACATAGTGTACAATTGTAGCATTGTAATTGAGACCAGCCCGAACAGCCCGAACGGGAAGCGTTCCACAGTAAACTGTGTGAAGGAGCGCCCCAGCAGGGTTAGTAGCATTGTAGAACTTTGTAGAATTGTAGGAATGTTTGCAATACTTAATAGCTATATACTGTAGATCTAGAAAGTGCTGTTCTAGGCCTAAGTAAGACCTCCTCTTAGTTCATACATTGTACACGTGTAAACCACCTAGACCTACTCTACTGGGAAAAAAAAATGTGTAGAAAAAGGTTCCAGATAGCAATACAGAGACAGTAAGATTGGTCCAAATGTTGTTGTTTTGGTTTTAATGGCGTGTATCTAGATCCTAGTCCTTGATAAGACTTGCCCAGCATATTTTCATGAAATCTATTGAAATTTAAACATGATGTGCAAGATAAATATTCCTTGATATTACAATATCCCATGTATTAGTTATTACCTGGGTACACTGTATGTACACTGTACATGTAGAGTCTACACCGTCACGTACAATGTACATGTACAATGTACAACTTTTGTAGGCCTACATTGTACATCTTGTACATTGTCTACATTTGTATTTTGCAAAATTCATAACCCTTTGTTTTACAATATAAAATGTATTCATTTGAAATTACAGTGTTCAGGTACCAATATTTGTGTACAGTGTATGTGTTTGTGTGTATGTGTATGATCACAAAATGATCGCAAAGTCATGTACCTACAAGTACAACCCCTTGTGTTCATCAAGAATCGAAGCTGTGAAATGAAGGATCATGCTATTCTTGTAAAAATTGTTAAATTCTCAAGTGTGTCCTTTTTGGCCACTTGTACTCAGTAGAGCTAGGACCCGTTTACTGGAGTACATTGTAGGAGCTGAGTTATCACACTTTATAATTTAAATGAATGAATCATCTTCCTGTGTCCTGGTAGATGTATGACAACATGATACAATGTACATGTACCTACAGTAGGTAATGAGTTGTAGTATCTTGACCAGAGACACAAAAAGTAGATCCTCAGTGATAGAGATGTGTGTAGGTGATATTTCATGCACAAAATGAGAATACAATGTACAAAGTGTACATGTACATGACGTATAAGATAACAGCCTAATGGGCCTATCGTCGTACTGTACCTCAAGGCATACCTGTAGTTTTTACCCGTCATTCTTTTTAATACACAGTAAGTGTTCAAAGTAAAGATTTAAAAAAAAAAGACATCAGTGCTTAAATACCAGTAGTCGCCACACCAGGGCATTCTTTACTCTTTCTTTTCTTTCTTCCCAACCTGCCCATAAAGCCTACTTGTACACAATCAATGTAGACATTCTTACTTGTTAGTGTTTCAAATCATTCTATATTTATAATGTGTATACAGCTGTATGCCTGCAATTTTGTGTTGATATTAAACTACTATTGAAGGGCACGTCACAAAAATGCTGATATATTGCTGGAGGTTTCTGCATGTTCAAATGGGAAGAAGCAGAATAGGGGTACAGTGTATCTTGGGAAAGATTACTACCTCAGAGTTCTCTGTCGAATCCATTCTTAAGCTTTTTGAATAATTACATGAATACCAGTGCTCAGAAAAAACAAAACAAAACTTTACAATGTGGCTTCATTTGCACTGGTTGCTATGGTTTCCTGTGCTGCATTTTAATATCAAGATTCATTTTTCCCTGAGGAAAGCTGTTTTTGTGGTGAATTGACAATTTGGATTTCTTTCCAAATGTGCTTGCACACACAGTGTGAAGTTTTAACTTCATTCCTTGTGATCCTTTTGTTGACTTTCTTTGCATTTCACATACCTATGAAATTTACATTGTATAAAATTGCAATACATTGTATGCAGGGGAAGATGCCTGATATATTGTACAAGGTACTATGTAGATACAAATGTACGTGTACGATGTACAGTACGGTAATTGCAAATTTGTACTAATGATCTGCTGTAATTTCCTGGTGTTTACTGCTAATTTGTAGAGAAAGCCCTCATGCTGTAAAAACATTGTCCTTCAAGTTAGGGTGAAATGAAAAAAAAAAAAAACAGGAGAGAGAGAGTGAGAGAGAGAGAAAGAAGAAATCAATACCTGTCAAAGGCAAGACACTACAATGTACTTGTAATTCTTTGGCTTTACGAGGGTCCTTGGCCTAGTACATGTACACGTACATGTACTTCACAGATGTGTGCTGCTAGCAAAGATAAACCTGTGCAATAGAGCCAGACAGATCCTCTTGGTGTTATCAAATTTTCACAAGGTACATCTTCTGTGTCCCTGAAATGAACCTGGCTGTAATATGATGCTGAGCAGTGAGATGCATCAAAAGTACATTACACTGGAAGTGTAAGCGCCTTCTACAGTACAACCATGAAGCTGTGAGTGAAAAAAAAAAAAAAAGGTGTTTTATTTGTGAACTCTGATGGCATTGGGACATGTGGGAGTGGTGATATCCTGAATGGTATTGGTCCCTGTCCAGTGCATGTGTGTGTTGCCAATTTTCATCTACAGTTTGCCTGTGCAATGTACAATTATATGTTTCGAATGACAGTATCAGAGTACTATGTACAATGTACACTGTATGTGGACATGTATCAAATTGCATTGGAATTGGATGTTACATACAGCTGTAGTGCATATATTTCTTTGCTTGCAGGTAGAACTAATCTACACGTATCATATTGTTAGTAAAAGTTGTATCTATATTGTTAGGTCACATCTCTGTAATAGATGAACATGTATCTAGTCATCATGTTGCCCTTTGTATGTGTGCAAACACTTGTATACTTGTAATCGCACTCTTTCTGATGAGGAAGCGAAAGTCAAATTTTCTGTCTTGGCCAAGGTTATGATTCCTGGAAGTTCCCTTTTCCCTTTACTCCTACTAAACCAAAGCTGAGTTTACACTGTACATGAGGATTCCTGTCATATACACACAAAGGCAAGTAACACATTTGTAATGTTTACTTTGATGTTTCATTGCAGTTTTTGCTTTCAAGAGAAACATGGAAATTAATGAAGGTCAGCAGTACACCTGTGGCTTCAAGGCAATGTTTTGTGCCCAGATGCAGCGATCTCGCCCTCAAATTTGTTATGACAGTCAAGATTATGAATGCTGATGAAATTTTCACAGCCTTATCGGCAGAGTTGGATGAGGTCATCATAGCAGAGCTTTTATGAGTGCCACGTTTCTCAGCTTCAGAGAAAATCCATGATGATGTCTCAAAGCGTAGATTTTTATCCCTATCTATTTTTAACCCCAATACCGCCATGCCTTTCTAACTTCCTCTTTGGGGTCTCGAGTTTTGAATCCTCTTCCTGTTGACATTTTAATCTGCGAGACCTGTTTGCTAAACTTGAACAAGCCGTTGCTCCCGCAGGGTACTCTCCAGTGTGATGTTCATGGATGAGTCAAACGTCATTACGGTGGGTGAGATTGGATTAAAATGATTGAAAAAAAAATTCTTCAGCTCCCTTTCCAGAGGCTGTTTCCTTTTTTAGGGGCCACAGAAGCGTCATAGTGTACATAATGCTGCAAATGAACAACAAACAGGTACATGCTACTTACATGTCACCTGGAAAACTTAAAAAAGAAAAGAAAAAATGAGGAAGAAGCAAAAAGGAGCATTTCAGTTATTTGAAAGAGTTTACACTTACAATTTGTACTGTACATGAACATTGATGGTAACTTTATAGTGCCTCGTGCAGCCACATACAGTGTATAGCTGTACGTGTATTTAGACTTACCATACATTTGCTTACGTTTGTTGTCATTTCTTGAAGAAATTACAGGCCTTATTTCTCTTGGGAGCATACAAGTTTCAGAGGCATCATGAATCTCTTGTTTTAAATGGCAGCTACACAATATGACTTAAAAAAAAATATTTTACTCATTACTTTTCCAGTTGAACATTGTACAGTGTATATTCACAATATTGCTCAGTATGTTGCAGCTAATAAGATAATGCACAGTTTACAGGCATACATTGTACAAGTCAATGTAATTTTACATACAACCTGCAGAGCTTTTGTGAGGCCCTTACTGTGCATGGGAGGCGGCTGAAAGGATGCAAGGCAGATGTTCCGCCCGCTGAATTGAGCCCGGACAATCAGCTAATGATTACTTAACTATAGCATGGGGACAATAGTATGTTTCGGCTGTACTGTATATTACAGACGCAAGGCTTTTTTCCATTAGATCCTATCAAGTTAGAGCTTGGGTTAGAATCTCGCACATTGTACAGTTACTGTATCAACATTGTGTACATCCAGCTGTAAAGAGGGTGGACTAAAATTGCATGAACTAAAATTAAATGTTATGGTGTTGTTATGTATCATACAGTTGTATGTTATGTCAAGATTAAGCAGGATTTCTATACAAGTACACTATAGTATGGTGTGTGCATGATCTTGCTGGTGATGCCCTGTCTTGTCTAGGCTACCAGCCTGTACATTTGTACAATGTATGTATACAATTTGGTATTGGCAATGTGCAGTAATCGTACTACATGTGTAGTAGGTACTGTAGAGTTGTTTCCTCTTGCGAGCTACATGTACACAGTATATTCTCTCATGGCCATTGACAATCTCAGTGTACAATCTTGTACATAATGTCAATGACATTGTTAGATAGCTGGCTGTGAAGGGGTTAAGGCATTACAGTGTGTTGTGTTTATGGCAGTGTGCTGTGGGGGAATGTTGCTGGTACCGGCACTAATACCAGTATTTTTTGTGACCCACCAACATGGTAATTTAACATTGCTGAGTACCATAGGCATTCAAGTTAAGTCTACTAACCATCATTACAGTTGTATGGGCGTGCAATATCTGTGAAAACTGAACTGTCAATACCAGGTACCAGTACTTTTGTGAGATCAAGTGCTATTTTGGTACCTGTGTGCATGTCTGTCCATTCTCTGCCTCCACTTTGTTTCCATAATACCACTGTGTCAACAGACTGAAGGGTTTGCATGAGTGGATGTATTCTTTTTAATACCACAGATTAACATACAATGGGAATCACTGTGGCACAGTTGAGAAGAAGCAGATTGTTCGGGTGCACCAATGGGTTATGATTTTGTGCCCCTGTCGCCCCCTAACCTCTCCAAAATATTGGAAATATTGCCCCTGAGGGAAGAAATGCTGGGAGATGATGGGGTGTTTGTTTTTATCATTCAGAAACGGTTTGGCAAAGAGACAATGACAGTGATCACATGTAGAGTTACCACAATGAACTGTGTGGAGATTTGAAATTTGTAGAAGTGTAGAGCTGAAATGGGAATGATATTTAAATAGATAACATACATCATGAAATGAATCACTTAAAAATGAAAATGCATGGATGCTCAGATAAAGCAGTTTCCTATTCCACTACAAATATGAATATGAAACATTACTGATTGCAAAAAAAAAGAAAGAAAAGAGAATAAAGAACAGAAAAGTCAGCCCCAATTATACAATTGTTATGACTTTATTTAAAGTCTACTAATTCTTGCAATGTTTGAAGATCTGTACTCCGTCATCTGGCCATTAATGTACAACTGTACAACTTATACCCCTTTCAGGTAATCGCGGTTCAATTATCCGCATCCAAATAATGCGGATGAAGTAGTCAGAATCGCGTTCATATATCCCATGAAGTGCGCACTACTTTTACGAGCACCCGTTCATATAATGGTGCGAAGGACGGAGTTATTTGTCATGGTTACGGCGCACGCCTCTATAATGACGTAATGTTTCCGGTGAATATCCTCACGTGTATGCACACCTCTCGCGCGCTCAAGCTCAGCAATCAACGGTTGTGCGGGAAATCGAGTGACCTTTGACCGAACTGTGGAATGTTAGTGCGGATAAGTCGTAAAACGCGTTCATGTATTCTCGATCTACTCCTCATGCTGCAATTATGCGCATAATAGCAGCATCAAAATAATGCGCACTTTTCTACTCCTCTCCCGTTCATGTAATCGAAATTTTACGACTTAGTGCTCCTATTATCCGCATCCACGATTACCTGAAAGGGGTATTACATTGTATAGAAAAGTTCGTTGATGCAAAGGAGGAACCAGCTTTAATGTGTTAACTATGTGTAATTAGCAAGTACAACTGAAGTATAGAGCCTGGGTATTGTGTGCAGGAACCAGAAATTGGCAGGTACATCTTGGAAAAACAAGCTGAAGTAATTTCTGCAGGCTCTAATGAATTGTGGCAAAACAGGTTTTTAATGACCTGTTTGTTTTGGACACGAAGAAAAGACTGTCTGAGTGGCATTTCCAATAATTCTGTCTTTCTCAAACAGGGTACACCATGTAAGAGTGGCACTCTCAGCCTCAGGAATGTGTTTGTTTATATGTTTACCTGTGTCCTTTTGAAGAAGGGAGGCCACATAACAACAGTCCCACATACCTTGCATCTCTCTTCTGTTGTCTTCAAAGACCTTCCTGTGAATCAGCCGAGAGAGGCTACAACTGTACATCGTAGTGAGCAATCATGCAAACAGAGAAAGTACAGGACTGTAATGTTTCTTGGAATTTCTATCTGGGACAGAAATTGCAGAAAGGTCTGAAAAATTCTGCTGTGCTCTTTGTGTGCAGGTATTCAATTATTTTGTCTTGCCAGGGGGAAAGATCTACATCGTATGTCTTGAATACAGACATTGATAGGCAAGTTGTACATGTAGGTCAAGTGAAAATTTAAAGAAAGTAAATATATGATTCCAGAATATCAATCAAGGGCATTACATGTATTTTACATTCTTGGTAGGAAGTCCTTCAGGCTACTTGAACTTAGCATTTAAGATCACTTTCCTGTACATACAATTTACCTGTATGACTTAAAAGATATACATGTATATCTTCTTGCTTTAATTGCATATTTCAGTGACCATGCATATAATATGCTAAACAAGAAGAAGAAGAAGAAGAAGAAAAGAAAGAAAAAATACTCAGCTGTATACTTATGTACAATGCTCCCCCAACTCCATACTTGTGCTCTAGTGCAGAATGCAAAATCTACATGTAGTAGGCCGTATACATGTATGTGGTATACTGGTACCTTCATTACATGGAAGAGAGTACCGGGTACCAAAAATCTGCATTTCTGTGTGTGTATATTTGTTTTGCGAAGAGTGTAATTGTTATGTAGACAAACAGACAGCCTTTGTTCAATATACAATGTATCATTTTCCATAAAAGAATACATAATGTACACTGTAGCAGTTTCTTATTCACCTCTAATATGATATGCGTCATCCTGCACCAACAATTGTTCTTTGCATTTTCTTTGTGATACTTTTGAAAGATGTACAATGTACATTGTACTGTAGAGATAGAATAGGAAAGATCAAAATTCTCATCTATACGTGTGCATGTGTACCTTGTATGGCCAAAACAGCAAGCAAACACTGCATGATTACATGATCAGTTGTTTGGAATTGATTGTACATTTTCCACTCTCTCTCTTAAAAAAACAACAACAACAACAACAACAACAACAAACCTTTCTCGTTCTGTCTTTGATCTTGTCAAAATGCTTACAATTGTACAATGTTATTACAAGGGACCACCATCAAACAGAGGGGAGCCATTGTCCTTGTTCACACACACAAAAAGGTTTACCGCTACATTATCACAGTGCAGCGAATGAATGATGCAGTTACACAAGGGTAGGCATATAATTTGTAATAGACAATTTTTGGTCACTAGGTAGGTGCACGCGGACAAAATACAGGGATTTTGATCATAATCCAAATACTGAGACTTTTTGCACCTCTCCAAATGGACAGAAATAGCTTGCTAATTGCTGATCATGATATTTTGTGACCAAACTGCCCATGCCTGATATCTAGTGAAATGATGAACCTTGGTCTTGTGTTTGCGTGCACAAGTTTTGACTGATGGGATAGAAAGATTATTTGCATTTCACTGTTCAGATACCAGCTGTGGTGCAAATTACAATTGTATCATGCTGTTTGTTTAATAATCACAATAATTCTGAAATAAACCCAAGATTTCTTGTGATCTTGAGCATGTTAATGGTCACACTTATTAGTGAGATTCTTATATCCACACTGTCAAAAATCTTGAGATAGGGATGGCAGTGCAAATCGTGACATTTGGGTCCCACTAATATGCACTGTGCTAATTTGCATCAGTGTGAATGACACTATAGAAGACAAATTTTGTCCTTGTAATGCCTGTGTGTAAACTACCACACTTGAGACCGTCACCAACGTGCTGCAAGGAGCTTGGACTATGAATGGAACATTGTGTGCCTTTGTGTGGCCGGTGTGAATGGTGGAAATGATCCTGAATAGTCGCGGCCCTTGTGGTTTGCTGATTGATGGTGACATAAATGGGTTTGACGATGATAGATGGAGCAACACAGATCAAGGTTCAAGCTCATTTTTATGAATTGAAGATGAGCAGTTTCCTTATGGCACTGGCACTGAGGTGTGTAAGGGGTTTATTATGTACATGTACTCTGGAAAGTCCTTACACAGCTAATTGAAAAACCAAACAGGTGCTGATAGTACAGTCACAACTTTGTGTATATATAGGAAACTTTGTGTATATATAGGGAAGAAGGTATATGTTATGGGTTACTTAACCTTTTTTTTTCTTGTCTATATAGTATTATAGTGGTTTGTGTGTACATATCTTTACATTTAAAGTGAGTATATACAAGGTATAGAAAACACATGTTCTGTGCATTCAAGTACAATTTCAAGACAATTGAAGTCAATTTCAATTCATCCAAACCAATCAAAAATACAAAATAATGACACAATGCAATTAGATATTTATTTCTTGAATTGATATACCGGTAGTGAAATCCTGGCAGGCACACAGATATGGTGTTCACATGTGCACAGGCAGTGCATAATCTTATAAATGAAACAGTACTTTATTGAAAGAAGAAGAAATAGTAATGCATTTATACTGTGAGAAGAGATTTGGGACCCAAAGAAGCAGAGCTTGTGGATGGGGCCCTAAACTTGTAGAGTACCTGGGTATACTGTAAAACCAGTACATTGGTGGCATGAAATTTTCAAGAATCTGAGACAGTGGCCTTTTGTCATAATTCAAGGGGCAAGATCATATCATCGATGATTACATTGTAGCTACTACTGTCAAGGATTAGCTTCTATGTGAAAGTTAAGTTCTACTGTCTTGGTTCCTGCAGCATACTGCAGAATATAAACTTTTGACACAACTGACCTTTCAAAGTGAAATTAGGATGACTTCTTGTATACTGTAAAAGTGGAGAATTGCGCGGTATTGAAATTTTTTACATATTTCGTGCAAGCAGAAACTAGTGCGAAAATAAAAGCACACAATTTTTTCTTGCCATACAGTTGTATGTTCTAGTAATTGTCTTGCTTCCATGGAATTAAAATCACACAAAACTCATCTGACCTGACCGAGCGCAAAATATTACTCGCGTGAAAATATATCCACTTTTGCAGTAGTCCTTGACATTGCTGTATACCCACTCGGGCTTTTAACTGTATTGTATTGATAACTTTTTGTCTTGTCTGTGAGAAACCCCTCAAACTAAGGTCTCAAAGGATGTTTAGTGTTAATCCAGGATTTTGCACCTTTAATATTCCTGGTAAGAAGGGTAAGCCTGTGTGGGAAGAGAACCTCCAATCAAGCTGGACAAGCAGATACCCCTGTGAACAACAGATTTCCTGTAGGAGTTAGTCTTGAACGTGGACACTACTGAGGGTCGCCAGTTTTGTATGCTATTCCCTCTGTTCAAGGCCACTGCTCAACCTAACTGAGGTGTTACCAATAAATGCCTACTCCAAACTCCTGTCTACACTGCAGCAGTATGCTATAATCAGTTGGGGGGGGGGGCACCTGGTGCTCCTCCCTCTTTATTTTTTGTTAAAGCGAAAGAAATAAAAATAAATTAGATCTGTCGTCTTTGGGACATGATACATATATATGGTATAAGTTTGAAATTGATAGGCAGAGGACTTTCTGAGTTAACCTCTGCACAACTTTTGGGTTTTGGGGAGAAATAAAGAAAGAAATAAACAAAGAAGAAGAAAGAATCCGTACAGATACAGAAGGAGATCCGAGAGGATACTCGGATCACCTAAAAAGTATGTGTGTGTGTGTGGGGGGGGGGGGGGGGTGCATGCGCCTCCCTTTAGTTTTGTAAAGGCACTTCCCCTTTACGTAATTCCTGGATCTGCCCCCTGATAGTCATTAAGAAAATCAGTCAGTGGGCAGAAATAACATTAAAAAAAGATCATCTGGGATCACAGGAATAAAAAGAACAAAAGATGTGAATGACATTATTCATATTTGTTCTTACTGTTTCATCAAACAGTTAAAACAATATAGTAGTGTGTTCAAAAGGTTAATAAACTATCTAAAAAAGGGAAAAAATTGAGATTTGAAAAATGAATGAATGACCACCACGTAGGACATAGTGTATGAAGTAATGTATACTTCATCTTATATCATCACGTCTTCATGTTACCATTTGCATCTAGGTACACAGAACACATCGTTTTCTTGGCCAGCAGATGCAAGACAAAGCTAAGCTCCTTCAGAAAACGAGCGCTTGTGCACACACAGGAAGTAATTACATTATGCATTATACATGGACGCATTGCTCTAAAAGGCCAGACAATGGAACCTTTACTGCGTAGGCACCAGCATTGTCTGTGGTAGGAGGGGTGAAGACATTCCCCATGTAGGATATTGCAAGAAATTATGGATGAAGGATATCACTGCGGCATGAAGTTACAAAGTGTGCCCTCTGCGAATGAAATCAATGACTCGAATCAATGAATCATCTTCTAAAAAGTCTTGCCGTCCATGTTAATTTCTCAGTTTTAGAGTAACTGTAATAGCATTCTTAATTTGCGTGATAGAAGTGTGGAGCCAGAGAAAGATGAAATAATTACTAGTTATTATTCTGAGATTTCTGTGAAACATGAATCTTCAAACTGTGCCTACCCCCTTCTTTCGGGGTGGGGGGGGGGGTGGGGGGACATAGGTTGATGTCAAACTTGTGAAGTGATTTTGCTGACTTTATGTGCCTATTCTGGAGTGTATGCTCCCCAGATTTCTTGTGCTATTCAGTTTTCATACAACAAATTGTCAAGTTCCACAGCCTTATCCCAATTTATTCTTTTTTTTTGTCAGATATCACTGATTTATGTTTCTTCAACAAAAGAATAAGAAAAGAATTGAATATAAAAGATATCATCATGCACAAAACATACAATGTACTGTAAAAGTTGATATTTTCATGTGAGTAATGTTTGCGCTCTGCCGGGTGAGATTAATTTCGTGGAATCAAGACATTAAATTACTGAGACATATGGCAAGCAAAAATATTAATGTGCTTTGATTTTCACGCTAGTTTCTGGGTGAGCAAAATGTACACATAAAAAAATCCACTTTTACAGTTTTGAAGACATTTACACTTATCATTCTTGCACAGTTTTTGATTAAGGTTTCTGTTTTTGTTTTCAAAACAAGGATAAAGGAAGATACCAGTAATGAAAGACAACTCTCATTGCACCCTAATCTTACTGATTAGCATAATACTGATCAGTTTACCTTTCATGGCAGTGCTTCGCTTCCACACAAAGCAGATTTCGGAGTCGGTCGACTCTGCTTTGACCGTCTTGTGTGGCACACAGTACTGTATCAACTGTGTCAGAAATGAACACTTGAGTGTGTCGAGGTGATGACATCATAGGAATGACCTCCCTCCATCTCTACTTCCACTGGTGACTGTGGAACAACTCAAGATGACTCAGATTGTAATGGTCAATACTAAACATTGTCCATTTTATGATTTTTTTTTTCTTTTTCAAATGTGCAAATTCCCATTTTAAAAGATCTGTTTCCAAGCAGACTGTGCATACAGTGTACACTGTATGGCATACATGTAGGCGTTCATGTGAAACTCAGTGATGTCTGAACAATGTATAGCTTCCTACAAGAAGGCCACTGTTTGCATTCATTGAACATTTGACAATTCTTGCTATCGCATGTAACTGTAAAAACTCAGATGGCGGCAGTGATGTCATTTAATTTTCCTAACAATAGGCGTTTTCATATCAGCCCGATAAAAATCCAAGCTTGAAATATTTTTCGCGATTGCGAATTAGAGCGCTATTTTATTTCTTATTCACATCAGCCCGAAGAGAATTAGTCCGCATTTTTTTGGAGCTAATGCGACAGCTGAGTGTGTACAAACAGCATTAGTAATGTGTGTGCCCTCTCAAAAATTCCTCATGATTTGTGTGCAGTTTGCCTCGATCGATCGGGTCACACACGCTAGGCATGATGGGATTCATTGCGCTAATTTCTCAAGTCCTTTTCACATTATCAAATAGCGCGCTACTATCCCGCTATTTCAGAAATTTCCCGAGTTGGAGTCGAGAAATTTTCTCGATCAGAGCGATACAATTAGCGGGCTAATTTGTGTTCACATTATCAAATAGCGCGCTATTTCGCTATCGGGAAAATTTCCCAAGTCAGAAAATAGCGCGCTATTTCGAAACATCAGGCTGATGTGAAAGCGCCTAGTGAGTTGACATCAATGTGCCAAGGGTGCACAGCGCAAGCTCAATTTGATCGTACACGAAGAACACAGAGTACTGTTGTATCTCTATCTTGAAACTGTGATAGTTATTTTCCTGTCTAGCAACTGTTACGTGTTGAGAACAGAAATATCACCTGTAAGCTCTGAAAATGCATTTCTGTTTTGAAGTGAAAAAGTTGTAGTCACAATGAAAAGAAGAAATTATATATAATTACAGCATGATACGCTCTGCCCGTGCCTACTGCACAATGACTCCACATTTATACCTGAAGTGCATGAGTGAACCGTGAAAATGTGACCCTGATTGACCTACGCATGCTGCGCGCAGGTGTGTAAGATCACCTCATATATTTGCACGTGCAACCACCGTACGGACCCGACTGGCAGCGACTTATTGTTTTCATTTATATGCGATTCATTGAATCGTATCTGCAGAGGCCTTTTTGCAGGTACAGCATGTAATGGATTGAATTTGATTTTGTTGATATTGTTTATAGGCATTCAGCCCTTGCAAAGGCTCGTGCTGTAAACTGTGGCTGTCACAGCCAGATAGTTAACACTGCAGTGCAATTTAACCCAGGCAGGCAATTAAACTGGCAAATCCACTTTCGTGTACGCTTTGTACACGCTAAATGTACAAGGCATGATAAGTTACAAGGTCAGGTTGTCTGGTCTGGTGGCAAGAGTAAACTCAATATGTGCACAATGTTTTAAAAGGTTTTAAAAGCCCATTCTCAGTCGGAAAATTTGCAACATTATACTCATGATGTTTTTACCTTCTGTTCATACTGCAAGGTAGTGCAATGCAAAACTGTGTTGTCAGAAATAGCCTTTTGCCCCTTTGAAGCTCATGTGTAGTTGGCTCTGGAGTTTGTGCATGCAATTATGGCTGTGAAATACTGTAAAAGTGGATATTTTCACGCGACTAATTTTTCGCGCTCAGCCCGGTAAGAAGAGTTTCGCGTGTTTTTAATTCCGCGGAAACAAGACATCACCTACAGGAAAGTATGGCAAGCAAAAATATTCACTTACAGCTGTACTTTTATTTTCGCGCTAGTTTCTGGTTGCGCGAAATGCGCGAAAATTTCAACACCGCCAAAATTTCCACTTTCACAGTAATAATCACTTGGGTGTCCAGCTGTACATTTTTATGTGTAGTCATAGGGAGGAATAAAAATGGGAGTGGAATTAATGTTATAAATATCAACATTTTCTGAAGTGTAATTCACACAGACAAAATAGTGGGATATCAATTATGATCCCAACACTGAGATTTTTTGCACCCATTCAGATGCATAGAAATATTCCACTAATTTCTGATTGCCAAACTGAGCGTGCCCAAAATCTACCAGAATGGTAACTGTATACACCATATATTTAGAGAGTCTAATTTTTTGCGAATCGGGACTTCCCAGCAATTTTGCCGCATAGTTAAATTCATGATTGTGGAGTACAGTAAAAAACTGTTTGTAAAATGTGTGAATGCACATCTTGTTGTTATAATGTATAGGATCAGAGATAATATCTTCGCGTATTTTTAAATTTGCAGATTGATAGTACCAGACTAGCTAAATACGCAAAAATAAAAAAAAACAGGAAATATGACAAAAAGATAAACAAAAAAGAAGGAAATCACACTACCATTGATTTCAGTATAGACCTCTTGAGCTTTGAGGACAATGGTCACTAGTGAGTAGATATAGGGCTTGAGCTTCCGCTACACAGTGGTGCTGGCAATGTCCAGTGCAATTGCATTTGCCTTGCCCAAAGTTATGCCTCAATAAATGATGGAATTCAAAAAAAAGATATATTATAACAAAGGGTGTACTGTGCATGTACATTAGTGTGTGAAGTGGAGATGATATTACCAAGAAAGATGTTGGATGTAGTGCATCTATTTATATGTTTAATAGCTGGAAAAATTTAAATTACACAAAGGTTCTCTATCTTCACATATTCGGTGAAAAATCTATCATTTACTCTGTGTTGGCAAGTATTGCAAATATCACAATATAGATCATATAATAGTGACAAACTGTGGAGGGTGTACATAATGTCAAGTTTTACAGTGACCATCTTGGAGCTAAACCTGAGGTACATGTACAGCTGTATTGAACCAGTTTGGCTATTTACACATTTTTTGTACATTGTATACTGTGCATTTACCAGACACCAGCTCATCACATCTTAATTTCTGCCGTGTAATATTCAAAGCAACCAAGTTCAACGTACACCGTGCGCCAAAGTAGACCGAGAAAAAGAAAGAGAAGAAAGAAAGTGCAACCACTTGGTACAAACGTCATCGTTTCATCCCGCTTATCCGCAGGATAATCAGAATGGAAAGGAATTTGATTAAGGAAGGCTTGCATTTGCAATTACAGTGAAATCCAATCAGCAAAAAATTAAGGTCATGATTATTGTCTTCTGTTTGCTGTTATCTTGTAGTCGGGTCATATCGAGAGAACAACATCTCTCGGCAGCTATGACTTCATAGCTTGCCGATTTTCTTGAAGGGCTCAAAGACAAAAATGATCAACTTCGATGTTTTCTGATGCATGTGGAAAAGCACTTCTGATTTGTACCCAGAGATACTACATTTCTATGGACACACACCTACTTAATGTCTATGGCCTCTCCAATTTTTGAGTATTTTTTTTTAAAGTTTTTTTTTTTTTTTTTTTTGAGTTTATTTCACTGTGCGGGTACACAATGTACACATCTGAAGAATTGTGATGCAATAGATTTAGACTTACAGAATACATTGGAATTAGATGGCCCAAAGATATTAACGTAGTAGGATTTTTTAATGTCAGTAAAACATATTTTTGGAATAGCCTTTCTGGGCAAATTATCATTACTTTTTTTTCTTTAATTTGCAATGAAAGTTATTTCAGTGGTGCTTGTGTAACCAGTAGCACTTGAATTGACTATCACCTGCTCTAGTAATATATGAATACCATGCAGCACCGTGTACACAAAGATAGAATACAACATGTGTTTGTGAACTCTCATTTAAAGGGAACGTAAACCCAAATAGCAATGTGGATTGAGTGAAAGCAGCAACATTAGTAGAACAAACCAGTGAAAGTTTGAGGAAAATCGGACAATCGATGCAAAAGTTATGAATTTTTAACATTTTTGGGTTGGAACAGCTGGATGAGGAGACTACCAGAGGTTATGACGTATGAGAGGACAACAGTACAAAGAAAATATAAAGAAAATTCAACAAAAATTCTCTTTTCTAGCATTATGAAAGAGCTCTTGACTAACCACTTTCAGAAAGCAATGTTGATAATTGCTACCCTTAACATATGTCAGTATCAAGTTGATGGAATTTGTAATTTTCATGAAAAATGAGTTTTTGTGGAATTTTCTTTATATCGTCTTTATATTGTTGTCCACTCTTACGTCATCATCTCTAGTAGTCTCCTCATCCAGCCGTTCCAACACCAAAACTTTAAAGATTCATAACTTTTGCATCGATTGTCCGATTTTCCTCAAACTGTCTCAGATATGTTCTACTAATGTTAATGCTTTCACTCAATCCACATTGCTCTTTGGGTTTATGTTCCCTTGTGTATGCATATATACCTGTAGTTGAATGGAAGACTGTGTCTTGTTGTAGCGCTGTAAGAAAGATTGCTGATGTTCTCTAGATCACCTGTATCTGCATTGCATGATATACAGCTGTGTAGACCTTCCATGCCCATATATTGTATGCATGCACGCATGCATGCACATGTATCATACAAATTATGTCACAAGCATCGAGCTGTGATCCTGATGTGCGTATACATGCGGCATCCGTGTAGAGTAACGACCAGAGCAGGCCGGTGATAGGGGAGAAATGGGCAGCTCGCATGCAAGCATGGAGCGGTGGCTCTGTTCAATCGCTCGTTAACTGCTGCGGGATGAGTCATGTGACAGTGCATGATTTGTGAACCAGGGAGCAGGCGGTTCAACGTCCGTCAGACGCGGTCAGGGAAAAGGTGAGGGAAAAGTTCAAGCAGGGCGTGTCATCGTGGAAGAGTGGATGGCAGAACATTTTATAGAACGACTTACGAATGTAACGCCACGTACAGTACGCCTGTGGGTAACAATGTGCCTGTAAATTGTCAGCCATGGTTTGATCTCAATAGAGAGAAATTTTTGTTTCTAGCGCAAAAATTTGACTTTTTTTTTCTCACGTGTTAGGAGTTTCATTGGTGTCATTCTAGCAGATGAGTTGTGGAATTGGATATATGTACCAATGACTTCCCACGGATGACTCATTTTGGAGTGTCTTTTTTTTTTCTCCTCTGGCTCCAAACTAAATCACAAATTCGCAGTATTTCACTTCTTTTTTTTTTTGGAGGCAGGATGGTATAGCCTTATGTATTTCTATCGTGGTGTACATCGTATGTTCAGTGGGAGATATGCCGCAAGAATTAATCTTGTGAGGGAGAAAGATAATTCTATCAGGCAGAAATAGTGCATTATGACTCAGTGAACAGTGAATGCTAAATACGAAAATTGATCAGTATGCAGCTAGCTACTGTAGCGGTTTGCATAGTACTTACACGTCAGGAGAGTTGACAAAGGAGTGTACCATTTTAAAAAGAAAATTATGATTTTATGCTGAAAAATTATACTTATTTTGTGGCATTTCAATGCTTGTTATACAAAGTAACTCAGTGTGTGGTCTTTAAAGAATTTTAATTAGTCAATGGCCATGCATCAAGGAAGTCATTTATGTTCTGTATCCTGTCATGACAATTTCTCAGCTTCTTTTTGAAGTGATAGATTTAACTGCAAATACCAAAGATCGCGTGAACAGAAAGCAGCAAAGCAAAATCATCAGTGTTTAATTAATTCAACATTATGTATAACACAAATTGTAATCTGAACTATCAATGTTATTGATGCACTGTTGGCTATTGGGAAAATTAGGTGAACATCATATGTAAGGCATATGCATTGTATCTCTGAGAACATCTAGAGTAGGTATGGCATGATATATGTGTAGAAACGTAGAGGAAAACAAAAGCTACAATGTCGTAGCATTGTGATACTGTAACGTGCCATGGAATGCTCTTCGTTGTACGTCGCTGATGAGAAGTATGCATTAGAATGTGGATCAAATTTATCTAAACTTGTGGGAGGCGTTGCACATCCAGCAAGATGATAGATTTCGCAGAAACAGTTTTCTTTGTACGACTGAGCTGGTGCATGTTGTAATATTCTCCCCTTGCTGCAGAGGGGAAGGGAGGGGAAAGGAATGATTCAAATGCATTTTCCATCTGATTGGCTTTACATGCAAGAGTGCATGTAGGCTGAACAATAAGGTCACTGTATTGGAGCACTGACTCTCTTACACCTGTCCCCGAATGCGAAGGTCCACAAACAAGCGCTCCAAAAATTTTGCCGCCTTTTTCCCCCAATAGCATCACGCATCTCAGCACACAGCAAGGGGGATGGTACGGTAGGATTCTCAGGATTTTTACCATGATGGACTTGTCAGGAACATTTGTACCACCCAGAATTTGTAGTCGAAGAAAAAATGTGATGTATTTAGTTGTATCATGTACTATTTTGTTGCCATTGCAGTCGTATCACGTGCCAAGTGATTGAAACATAATTGAATGTGGCTGACATTGTGACATTCTCACTATACACATATAATGTACACGTAGTGTCAACTATTTGAGTGATTGCCTTCGACACAATAACACAATAATAATCTAATAACCTACTAATAACACTATGAAATGAGGGTTGGTACAGTACTTGAATGTGCTTTTTCGAACTTTTGTACAATCAAAGTCAAGTTGGACACAAGTTTCTTTCATCGGACATTGATGACAGAAGATCGACCTTTGCTAACATTTAATACAGTACGTTTCTCCTATGATGTCCCACTTGTATGTTTCGCAACATCAAATTTATAGATCTGCTTGGTTTAATACTCGGTTACCGTTGCCATCACACTCCGTAGAAATTGAAAGGCCTTCGTCAGGGCCAGCTGAACCTACACGATTTGGAGGGAGGGTCCTTTGCCCAAGACACTCTTCCATCCCTGGTTAGTAATGGTGGTAGTGGTCATGTGACTGCCAGTGTTTGCCTGTGGCACCCCCCTTGATCATTTCAGTCTTGTTTGAACAGTCTTACTCATTGGTTGCCCACAACAGAGTGCATGGAAGCTGTGAAAAAAAGGGCAGAGAAACTGAATACAGTAGCTGTCATGTTATCATTACTTCCAATCTTCAGGGTTTATTAGCTGTGGACTGTTATCAGATGATTATCTCTTCTAGCCAGGACTGAAAGCTGTGCTGGAACTTATGATTTATTGAGGACATTGCGCTGAATAGTTCAAATAATTTGATGGCTGCATATCTTGAAAAGGTTTAGAATCTTCCATTTCTTTTTTTTTTTTTCCCCCTTTGTCAGTGAATAGGCCTACTGTTAGTATTCTTCGCATCCCATGTGCAGTGAAAGCAGGGCAGTAACAGTCCAAAGCAACATTCGGACAAAAGAAAGAAAAAATGAAAGTTACATCTTGATTATTCATACATAAATCTATAATCTAAGACTAATCTAAGAAATAAAGACAGAATAAGCTGACCAGAAAGAATATGAATTATTAGTGGAAAAGTGAGCAAAGAAAATGAGATTCCATCCAATGGAATCCCATTTTCTTTGCTCACTTTTCCACTAATCTTAAGACTTACATTGTAGCCTGGCATTTAGTGAACATCTTACAATAGTCATCGTGATTACACTGTACGTGTCTGTGAATAGGTACATGTTTGATACTCATCATTAATTTTCTGAAGTAATTGTGTGTCTTCTGTCACAGTCCAGACATCATTTTCTCATCCTTCTGTAGAAAATATTCTTCCTCCAGTCCGACTAAAGTAAAAGTCATTCACATTGGAGCAATTCATAAAAACCAAGACAAAAATGATGCTTCAATTTCTTTGTATACATAGCAGATGAAGATTTCAGGAGTTGACATGTTACAGTAGTCATGTGATAAAATAGGTGGGTGACAGTTCTAGCAGATGCAGTGTCGGGTAGCTTCAATGAATATTGTCACAACATGAATATTGTCACAACCTGCTGAACAGAGGGTCCTTATTTGTTTGCCTGAGCTGATGCGCTTGATTCACCCTTTCACGATTGTTTTTGCAAAATATTTTGGACATTGATTTTGGACATTGATGTAGATTTCATTGTGCATTTCAGAATAAACAAGATAGTCCAGTTCTTTTAAATATCGCTATCACATTTCAGAAGGTGCTTGTGCTGAAATAGATATTGAATAGACGTCTAAGTTTGTGCTTTTATATCTAAGTCGCAGAAATATGACGGGATACCATGTTTTGGAATAAACGCCTCACATTGCTAGTTCTGTCTATACATTACAGAGCATCAGATTAGACCAGTTAAATTCTTTAATAGGACACTTTTTTTTGCACTTTATTTTTACATTTGTCATTTTTTGTTGTTGTGATGAAAGGCATTGATTGCTGTTCCATTTTAATTCTCATATTAGATTTTGGAATGTAAGTTATTTATTTTTTTTTTTCTTGGGGGAGGGGAGGAGGGGGACAGCAAATTATCTGTTTTACTTTGTAGAGGGCTTTGTTCCCAGTAAACAGATTCAAATTCAAATTATTCCAATTTGATTTGCATCATTTGTAAGTAATTTATTCCAATCCCAAGGTCACATGAGAGACATGGATTTTTTTTTCCTCTCGGGGGAAGAGAAATTACATTTGCATTTATTCAATGCATTGTCCGCAGGGAATATTCAAATTTATGCTCCTGCTCAACATTCACAGAGAGCCTGTCGTACAAAGTGTGCGATGCAGGCACTGGGCAGCAGCGTGCGATCATTACCGTTCATCAGCAGAAGGGGGGAATGGTATGGTGCCGTTACAGCAGACACACACTTAGGAATGTACGCTATGATAGGGTGACTCGCACGCTTCTGGGGGTTCTTTGCTTGTAATGAATCGATTGGTATGTTTTGTGGGGGGTGGGGGATTGTGGGAGGGAGTTGGATGTTTGATATGTTGTTCATGGCATGCTGATGATATTGTTTGCGTTGTCAAATAATTTCTCAAAACATATGGGGGGGGGGGGTGCAGGGGGCCTGGGTAGGATGGGATCAATGGGGGAGTGGATAGTATGTTACAGCAGTGCATGTGTGAATTCATCAGTGTGGATTGGAGGATACAAACTGCTCGGCTGGGCATGGGCATGCTGAGAATGGAGTTGTAATCATGCCTTCTATGAGTTGATGAGGATGAATTTTGATTCAAGGCCCCCCCCCCCCTTTTTAAACGTGGTAGTGATTTTGAAACAATTTACAGCCCTTGAACTATATTGTGCAGTGTCAAACGAATTACAATGTTGTACAGATTTGATGCAATTACAACAGTATGTTTGATTCAGAAGTCTACCTGTGAACACTGTATGTTCAGGCTGCAGCAGGTAGTGATCATACAGCAATTCAACAATTTTGCTTGAGACACAAATAAGGTACAGTCAAATTATGAAAAGATCACTTTCCCCTTCAGGATCATTCATTGTAGATTACCTATTCCAAGTAGAAAAAACTTGTGAATTTGAGGGGTAAAATGAAACAAATGAAGTACAAAGCAGGGAAACTGCAGTTTTGACCAAATCATGCGATACGGTTTCACATTTGCTCTTAAAGTTTAATTTAAAGCCGTCTCGGTCATGCTTTGTCTTTCAAGTATGAAATATCTTTCTATGCATAATACACATAGGTACCTCTATTTTCCCCCTTGTTTCATTTTCATGAAATGATAATAAATTGTATGTGTTTTTTTTTTCTCTGTGATTCTGCCCAATACTTATTGAAGATGCAATTCTTTGTATTTAACTAGAGTTGGGTCATTATTATGAAAAAAAAAAACAACTCCTACTGGGGACTCCACATCAAATGATGAAGCAATATTTCAAATTCTCACCCAGGTTGCCTTGTCAAATCTCTATGTTTATCCCAGGTTCTCTCCTATGTATGAAATTAAGAAAACCTTTTGTTTGTTTGTTTGTTTGTTTGTTTGTTTGTTTGTTTGTTTGTTTTTAGCTCAAGGTTTATTCCTTGCTTTTGGAAACATTTTATGTGTAATTTAGATTCTGTATGTGCCTTGTGACATACTAAAATTGCTCCTTGTAGGTGTGGCACACTTAAAGTGAAAGTCTGTTAAAAAAAAAAAGGAAAAGAAAAGCAGCAAGAATTTTGTATCACAACTGGAATGTAGGCATGGTACTGGCACAGGCTACACAGGGGCAGTGGGTACATGGATTTGGGGGGGGGGGGGGATGGCGATGGATGCCATTATAGAAATCTTAACTCAGGAGAGCTGGCACTCAAAGTAAGCTTGATTAAGCATCTGTGCGATGCATGGACAAGATTGTTTGTGAGCCAGCGCACTGTAAATTGGAAATGCAGCCCCGATCATGAGCTCTTGTCGGTTAAACAGATTTTGGCCAAGAAAAAAAAAAAAAAGAAGGAAAAACTGTGATGAAATATTGCGGTCTGGAATTGTGTGTGTGTGTATGTGTGTGTATGTATGTATGTACAATCATGTATGTATGTATGTGTGTGTGTGTGTGTGTAGTGTGGCGACAGGAATCTGGGATGTTTACTGCTGCAAGGAGCTGAATTCTCCTGTGATTGCCATCAGTTTTTTGTGGGAAAATGTAAAAAAATATGTGTAAGGGGAATCATCTCGAGTGAGTCATGGTAATCCTTTTTCTTCAAGAATGTTCTGCAACATTAGTGGGAAGCAGCATTCTTTTTTTCTGACATGTTTTTTTCCTGGAGTATGAAAATAAGTATAATGCTCAAAATACGTGTTTGACGTGAACATGTATTCGAGAGTGCTCTGATTAGTTTTTGTGCACCAGATTCCTTTGCTTATGAACATACATTGTCCTGATATGCATTGTTCTGTGTATTAGGCCTTCATTCATCTAGTGTCCATACAGGATGGTTTCTAATTAGTGCACTATCATGTGGATCCACAGCTCATCCTTTATAAGCAAACTCAAAATTCAGTCCTGGCAAATATTAGAGACTCTACACAATTAGATTCACCCTCCCTACCCACCCTAAAATACAAACAAACAAACAAACAAAAAATGTGTGTGTGTGTGTGGTATTTGTAGTATTCGTCATGATATATAAAATGTTTGCAAAATATTGCATTGTACACGTACATTGATAAAATGAATATGAAAAGTGATATCATACTGAAGTCTTGTATTTGAAGCATGATGGGAAGTTTTTAATTGACAGAAAATTATATTCAAATATCAAATCCATATTTTCCTCCAATCTGTGTTGAGCTGGCAGCAGAGAATTTGTGGAGATATCGCTAGTTTGCAACACCTTGGTTTGTGTGGTGTATTAAAGAAAAACAAAATGATCTAGAATTAATATCTTTTGAAGTCCCGAGTCAAATTATGGTATGTTTGATTTTCGAATATTGCAAATCAAACCTTTTTTTGGGGGGTGGGGGTGGGGGACATGTACATGCACAATTGTATATGAATAATATCTTCTAGTATTTGTTTCTGTTCCTGGATTACTGCAAAACAGACAAACAAAATGAAAACCAACAACAACAGCATCAAGTAAACAGGTTTATGACCCCTTCACTTCCCTTGAGAAGCATTCCAAGCGTAATTACATTGTAGTCTTAACACCAAGGCCTCATTAAAATTCTGTGCTTGTGTGCAATGTGTACCCACTGTATTGTCGGAGCAAACATGGTGTACAAAGGGGACTGACTTTCACATAAAAGAATAGAGCAAATATATGCCCCTACAGTAGCTGTTAGGTGAGAGCAGGTGTGGGTGTTACAGTGATAAAGTATGTGATTTGAAATAAAGCTTGTATTTCATGTATGATTGTTGATCTCTGTTTGAAAGTATGGAGGAAAAATCAAGTGAATCACTAATTTTTTTTTTTTTTTTTTTTTTTTTGGGGGGGGGGGGGGACCCTGTGTTTTTATAACGATCAATGCCTTCAGAGAAAGAATTTATTTCCTCAGTAGTGTTGCGTGTGTACATACACTGTATACAAGTGATAACGATCTGGAGAAACTTTATAAAAACCTCTACCAACTTTCACTGGCTCATTTTATATTTCTTTGTTTTTCTTTGTTGTTGTCTGCTTTGATGGGGAAGGGGAGGAGAATTGTGGATGTAGAGGCTATTACATGAAATTATAGACATTTTAGATTGGGTATTGAGTAATAAAGCAAATTGTTGGAGGTTTTTTTTTTTGTTTTTTTCTTTCTCTCCCCACCCCCATATCCGTGGTTACAGCATTGCCACTTAAGCAAAAGCCTGCATTAAAAATCAATATAAAATCTACATTAACAGCACACCCAGGGTACTCAGCCAAATAGTGCTAGTGTATGCTAGTCTATACACCAGGCTTTTTGATAATTTCCTGCCGGTGACATGATCATTTAGGGTAAATGTAAAGGCAAGTAGAAGTTGATCTGTAATGTGGCCACCTGTTTTCATCAAAGTCAGAAACAATGAAAGCCCAGGTGTCATTTTTTTTTTTTTTATGATGGAGAAGAGATACTGGAGAAATTGGTTAAAATCTGTCGTGCATGATTTTTGTTTAAATGTTCAGTGATTATCATAAAGTGGTTTGGGAACATCATGAAAAGCAGTCAAAGTTGCCTGCGTGATTCAATGTACAGTTGTACCACTCAAGAAACCTTGTTCTAAGGGATTGACCATGATACGACAGAAGAATAGTGTATTAATGTGACTGAGTTTTATTTTGTCGATGGGAAATTACATTCCAGCTTTAAGTAAATTTGACTGCGATGAAGGAATCAAAACTGGATATTTAATTAATCTGACCTCAGTTCTGTTACATGTCAAGTATTATCTTGGTAACATTTAAAAAAAGAAGAATTATTAAACACAAGAACTTTTGTGGCATTATTGTCGTAATTTCTGTATTAAAATAATTATCATCTCCAACACACATAGTTTCTTCATTGGAAGAGAAGGTTGTACTATAGTGTAAGTTTATTTTTATTTACAAAAAGTAAAATGGGAATGTATAGGACATTGATACTCTCGACAAATACTGTATATATTCATAAACTGCACTGTAACAAGAGATGTTGATTTTTTTTTTTTAATACTGTATTGTCCTTTGGTTGTGCTGCCAAGTAATATATGTGCATTTGCCTTTTGGTACACTGTAGGACCCAAGAAATTTGTGCGTAATGTCACTAACTACTCATTGCAATAAAAGCTAAAACTAAGCTGACGTACAGAGATGATAGCATTATGTGTATCCAAATTTGAAATTGACTTTAGAGAGGCTGAAATGACAGACTAGCTTATGAACAGTGTTATAATCAAGCTGAAATGCCAGTGACCGGTCAAGGTCGTACAAGTGGATATGAAGACTTCAGTTGGAGCCGAAAAGTCCCGGTGCCTTGATCAAGAAAAATTCCGACGTGTTTGGATTAATTATAAATGAAAGGGAAAAAATTGCAATGTTATATCCCTTTCTGACGACTGATGTTCCTCCGCTTTATTTGCGGAACAGAGTCGAGCATTGGCAGCTCTTGATCGCTTTTGCAGGTGCTGCGCTGTATCTAGTCTAGCGGGGGAGCGATTAGATGAAAAACAAAATGTGATGTGTGGATCCGCTGCTTTGTGTCGCATTCGCTCTGCGCACACGATACCGACCAATGTTACGCATCACTGTTTTGTGTTGGGTTGGTTGGGAGTGGGGACAGCAAGGCTGTGTTGTGTCATCGAGGAATTTGTGAGCATCAGCTATGCTACACTGAGAGCAAGTTGTTGTACTTTCATGCACTTTCTTGCGTGTCACAGGTCAAAGTTTTGTGCGGACATTCAAGACAGAAATTCCAATTTTCAAGCCTTCCCAATGTGAAGGTCCATTTTATGTCCTCGTCTTCCATTTTTCAAATCCAGTGTGATTTTCCAATATGCCATTTATTACCATTTTATGTGGAGTTGGCTCAGCTTCACTATAGGTGACTGACTACCCAAACAGTCAATATAAACTATAAAACAAAGAACGGGAAAATGTAAAAGACCATATGTTATCCATACAATGTAAATACCGATACCATAGTGAATATATTTTATAAAGTGGATCTTTTCAGCAAATAATCCCAAACACTCATTTTATTTTGGTCTTAAAGTGGTTTTGTGGTCAAAACAACAGAGTCACACCGACTATGTAGATGATCCTGGGCCTTTCATATCATGATAAACTTGCAGTAAGTAGTTTTCACTACATGTGTATGGCATCTTGTTGTGGAAGCAGATTTAGGCTTATACACAATAGAGATGGAGAGTCTATGTCAAAATGAGAACAGCGTTTTCAGTGAAAACATTAAGATAAAAGCAATATATTGGCCAAGGCTGTCGGGGTGGGGGTTGAGGGAATTGAATAAATGTTTGGAAAGGAACAAAAGAAAAACAAAATAGTATGTGTGGCATATTCACAGAACATGGCATTCTGTAGGGGCCTTAAGGTAGCCATTTGCATAACAATAGTGAAGACAGGTGTGTGCAAGTCCTCAATTGTTTTGCACCCAAAATGTCAAAAGAGCAACTGTTGAAATATCCATATGAGGAATATCATGTTGTAGATGGATTCCTTTCAAACACAACAATAGGCTTTACAGCACAACATAGATATGATGATATAATTAGTCTATAGGCATGATATGCTTTCAGTGTGTTCACGTAGGTACGACAGTGTCCGTGATGTGTCATGATTTCGTAGCAAACGTTCTTGACGCGGGTGACTAATTGAGCCATTCTCCATGTGCATGTGTGTACGTGACACATGTCTGTTCTTATCAGTCTAGAAAGAGAAGACACTGGATGGGATATGTACAGTAAACCTGTACAAAGTCATAAATATTCTATCTTACATTGAGAGAATAACAAACTACATTGTACATGTACAGTTGTAGTTTGGGAATGGCTTGCTATTACATCTCTACTGTGTCCATATGAAGTGTCGGGATTCAATCTGTTTTAAAGTGGTCAAAATTTTGTTTGCCGTGGTGATTGTGTAACAAATATTAGTTTCCATATTAGATCTGTGTGTAGAGATTTAAACTTCTATTAGTGAGCCCAAAGCTGTGCTCTGTGAGAATTGTAGTACTGCATGTACCACTACATTTATACAGTATTAATTTATGTAGATTTAAAACCCCAAACAGCATATTTATATAGAGGTGTAGTTTTGAATAGGATAAAAAACATCACCACCAGAAAAACAGATCATCAACAAAATACTTGCCACCAAAAAGGTTAGGTATGAGAAAATTAATACACAATATCTGTCATTGAAAAACTACTATTATCTTTTTGTACAGACACAAAATTGCATTAATAGAAGCAAAGAATCAACAGTTATTTTGTTGCACCATTTCTCCATATGCATGAAACAAAAGTCATGGTTGAGAATGAATTGTATACTTTCTGGTAACATAGGCACACCTATTTTCTTCTCAGAAATGGAGAAAGAGAAAGTGATTCACAGAGCTTGAAATCCGTTTGAGAAAACTGTGTTTCTTATTATCCCACAAGGCAGTAGATTTCATTTTCTGGGTATTGGATGGGCATGAATAACATGGGGTCAGGGGTTAGGAGTAGGGGTTATTCGGGCAATAAAGGCAGAGTCTTGCCATACCTGACAGAGATGATGTACAAGACAGCCGTTATACCACTCAATTTGTAAGTGAAGGAATAAGAAAATATTCTATGGAAAGTAATGAAACAATTTTTTTTTTCTCTCGTGGCTTTATGCTAGATGGTGATTTCATTGTCCCAATAACGTTGCATGCAAGTAGTGCTATTACAGTACATATCACTGTACATATCAAATCTTTCTTAAGGATATCATACCTTTTTGTTTGTGTTTTTTCAGCTATGTGTGTTGCAGTGTTTCTTGTCTTTTAACTATTTTGATAAGGAACTGACATATTTTCCATTGCATATTGTAGCTTGTTTTTTTTTTTTCTATAACAATATGACATTTTTGTCAAATTGTACTGCTACATATGTATGTCGTATTAGTGTATATTTGCTATGGAGTTTAGCACTGTATGTGCCTTGATGTTTGCATTTTACCACTTGATTGATTTCTAAGATGAAATACCTTTTTAACTCCATACAACATGAATGATGTTTTCTGGGATTGTACTGAAATGAAGAGGAAGTGCCTGTTTTATGTAGAGATAATTAACACACACATACACACACACACACGCACACACACACACAAAGGAATTAGGTATGCACAGGAGCAGTAAAGAGGGTTACTGTGTACTGCACATGTAGTGTTGTTCACACCCCCAGTACGGTTTTGCTCTTTGCTGTTCCCATCTCTATTTTGTGCCCCTCGAAAGCTTACTAATTGCCCACTGTTGAAGTTCACATCTCTTGCCAGTATGCAGATTAAGGGGGGACCCACTTTTGAGCAACTGTTTGTGTGGGTGGAAATGCGAAACACGGCTCTCGAAAAGTCTCCGAGACGTTCTGTCCAGACGATGTCGACTCTGTTTACGATTCGGCGTCAGTGGTGGTCAATATCACGGCGCTTAGTACAAATGGCGTGCTACCTCCAAAGGGCGATCGCCAATGCAAGAGTGTAGTCTCGGTGTCTCAGACCCCAAGGGCAAGTTTTTTGAACTGGTGGTAGCTAGTCACCAAACTTTCATATGCTTCCTCCTGTATTTCTTATGAATGATAGTGCCGCATAAGAAAGACTTGTCTTGGATCAGTCTACCACATGTATGACAATGTATTGCAGAATTTATAACTCTACAGTAGCCTGTTCTTCTTCCAAAAGTAAGGCAGATACGATACTTTTCTCTATGATTTCCTTTACGACTGCCATAATACATTATCTTATGTTCTTACTACCACTTTTAGTTTATGATGGGTGTTATGCAAAATACTAACCAATATTTGTAGCTCCAGTGATCTCCTCTCCACCCCCTGTAGGACCTCACCCCCCCCCCCCCCCCCATCCTTATTACCCCTTTAATACTCCAGGTAGCTACAGTAGCTCTAGACGTGTAGGCCTATTCTGTCAAGTAACACATTTGCCCTCTTGTACAATGTAAATCATTGTGTGTATAAAGAATCTGTTGTGCTCACAGGTGGCTAGCTTAATTACCAATGAAAAGCTGTGAAATGTTTGGAGCATGTAGTTAAAGAGGGGTGTGAATAGAAGGCGGTCCAGTTCTGTAGGGTGGTCTTCATTTATGAAGAGGGACAGGGAGGATTTTGCTTTGAATCTCTCTCCATTATATGGTATCTGATTATAATAACTGGCACTGTAGCAAGATATTCCATCAGGGCAGATAATGTACATGTACTGGTAGGCTGGTCTTGCTTGCAATAGTCGGTGTTTATGTTTGTGTTTCTGAGGTAAGAGACAGTGACCTATTTTCGAGGGGGGGGGGGGGGGATTTCCAACATGTGCAATGTAGGCCTACAAGTGTGGGTTGTGTAGCAATACTGCAGTGATAAGAAGACTACCACTTGGACTAGTTTGGCTCACAGCTTATGCCGGGTCAGTGCAAAGTAGGGCTTGAACTGATGTAAACCTTGCTTGCAAAGCCCTGTTGCATTTGTGAAAAGTACAAGTGTTCATATGTAGGCACACACAATAGCATTTGACAGTTGGGCAGGCGGCCTGAACAGTATTTGGAGTCGTCTACTGGCAAATATTCATTTAAATGTGCAAGCAATTTCTGTGCCCATTTGCCAGGTTCATGCAGGTTCAACTGCTGTAGGCGGTGCATCATAGATTTCAGGTTGTTTTTTTTTCTTCCTATTTTGTATTTCAGTTTCCCTGCGATAGTTTGGTTTGGGTATTCAATGTGCAAATGGGGAAAACCACTGTAAGCATATAAAGTGACTGATGAATACTGTATCTACTCTCAGTTAAGTTTGATGATCATCAGTTTTTGGTTGTTTGGGAAGGAAGTGAAGATAACTACAATGAACACATTTCTGTGTGTACATTACGTTGTATTTGTTTGCAGTGTATAAAAAGTCCCCCTCCCCCCCCCCCCCACACACACACCTGTAAAACGGATGAGCTCTTTTTCCTGCCGTAGCTTTGATTTGTTGTACAGTACATGATAGTAATATATTGGCCTCTCTCCTTTCCTCCCTCAGTAATACAGTCACTGATGGGTGATGTATGCATACACACACACACATGCACAAATGCGCAGCACACACTATACATTGGCACTGCTCTATCTTGCGTGTGCAAAAGTCACACTTTGGAATGAAATTCATTAATTTACTACATTGTGGGACCAATTAATTGTGATGGAGTGCCCCCAGCACCAGAAAGGGCAATGTGAGGGGAGACTGATGGCACATCACACTGGTCATCCCTATTTTCAGCTGTCATTCACACTACAGACAATAAACTAGTGGCGTCACCTCTTAAAAACATGTTTCCTCTTTCTACATCTTTCTCTTTTCCATCTTTCCCTTTGCCATCTTTCTTGCTGTGTGACAGCATACTGTATATGATAATTTTGAAATGTACGTTTTTGAGAGCTCATGCAAGCAGCTAATTTTGCCAGTATTTCATCTGATAATTAAAGTTTGTGATACTAGGCCTATGTACGTGTATGTTTTTATACTTAATTACAATGTCTTTTTTCCTGTTCTCAATTTACAATTATGTATATGGATGAGTTATTAGAACTTCTCAATCAAATGCACTTGTTTTTGTTACTATTTTTTTGTCATTTCTAGTAAATTTTGAATTGTAAAAAAAAAAATCACATACATGCTTGTACTGTATACACCATGTATTTAGCAAGTCCAAATTTTTGCGATCGAGACGTCCCGACGATTTCACGAGTGGTTAGATTCGCGATTATGAAGTACTGTACTGAACGGAGAAATGTATAATACGTGTGCGTCACGTTCATATCGGGATCAGAGTCACTAGTTTTGCGTGTCTATAAACTAATTTCGCAAATAGCACCTGACTCGTGAAATTCACGAAAATAAAAACCTCACAAAATATTTGGCATATTAATAGTGTATTTGAGAACTTATGACAAAGCTACAAAGCTAGCTGTCACAAAAACATTTCTTCATCCCAATATCAGGAGCAGAGGTTTACAAATATATCGTACCAAAATTTTGCATGGACCTTGACATTTACGTTGTATTCAACATCGCTATACATGTAATATTGTTCAGATGCAGTGGCTGAAATTACCAACAGCCCACTAGCCCAATGGCTCAATGAAAATGGCTGATAATGATGGTGGAGTAAGTGGACTAATCAAATTCTTTGCTGTACATTGTAAGTTCACGTTTTGTTATTGGCTCGAATGAAAAAAAAAACCACCAACAACTGTTGAGTGCAACCATTGATTTGTTTTGTTTTGATAAAACTTGTTTTGATAAAACATGCAATATTCTTGCTATGTATGTCTGTTATTTGTTTTTTTTGTGCACCCCCCCCCCCAAAAAAAAAAGAGAGAAAAAGATGAGGTGCAATGAAAGCTTGTGTTCAGGACTGAGTCACTAGATTCCTAAGGGATACCCTTTTAATGACTTCCATAAACCATAACTGATCATTCAAAGTATCTTAATTTCCATACTCTTTCCACAGTGTTTTTACTCTGACACTGATTTGTTGTTATAACATCATTGCTCTGAGATGGTTGTTCCCAATAGATCAGTTCATGTCTGGTCCCATCTTCAGCTGAAATGTTGTGGGAATGTTGGGGGGGGGGGGGGGAGAGGGGAGTGACAAATGATTTAACTAGTGCATGGTACAATAAATCTTATGAACATTGTAGTAGGGGAAATGTGAATAAAGAGGATGCATTGTGAACATTTGTCAGTAGGGTGGCTATTATTAAAAATGGGCATTAATTTGAAATGTTTACTGCCAAAAGCTCTTTGTTCTCTATTCAATATTTGATATCTATTGTATTCATTGATCAGTAGGAGGTCGGTACTATTATAAAGTGAGCAAAACAAGTTTAGAGCTTTGTGAGTGTGTGTGTGTGTGTGTGTTTGTGTGTGTGTGTGTGATCTGTGTGTGTATGGCTGTTGTTTATCATCTTTTCCATGTTTGAAACAAGTTTCAGTATATCAAAACGCATTTGCAAAGGCCTCTTGGATCACGTTTCTTGAGTTGTTGTGTTTATCATCTCTGTCTTGAGTCAAAATGGAGGCCTTAATTATACTGCACGGCTCCAGTATTTTAACCCGAGGGGCTGAGATCATGTAGTTGGCAGTGGTTGGCGTGATTGTGTTTTAAAGCAACTTTTTGTTTATCAGTATCATATCTTCACAGAAATGTGTTTCTGGCTCAAACATGTTAGCAGTCACACCTTTTTCTGCATTTCAGAAATGTGTTTCTAACCCCATAATCAAAGAGCTTTGCATTTTATCAACTGCCCAAATCTTCTAAAAGTTGTTTAGAAACCTTAATTTCATGCTGGAAGTGAGTTCATATGCACCCAGTGTCTGAGGAGATTACAACATCGTATAAAAATGTCCTTTTGCTTATCACCTCAGTGGTACTTGTGCTTCCTCCAGGAAGTTGTTGTTGTTGTTTTTTTTTACGTCATTCATTACAATTTATGTACAATAATACAATTTATCATAGCTACTTATTGTATCTTCTAGTACATGTATAAGTTAGCATGTACTAGTACAGTGTATGTATTACACTGTTGATGTGTTTATGTAGTGCTGTGCATTATGGCAAAACTTTTGCTGTTAATTATGATTATTGTGTTAATTGTTCGATTTTAAAATCAGGTCAAAAGAGTGAAGGGGATGAAAGTGTATGATACATTTAATTGTATACTGTACAAAATTTATAATAACAAAGTGTAATAAGTTGTCATAATGGCAAAATACGAAGGTGTACATGTTGATATAATGGCGTACGCATTTTCGTATCTCTCTGTGTGAACATGGGGGAAAACGTATTCAGTTTCAAATATATTGCAGTGCATTGATTTATTGGCCCACCTTCGATCCCTTGCCCAGTTCATTATTCATCGTGTTGCGTGGATAGAGTGGGAATCCTACCCTTCCAGTCATAATTGCGTGCGGACCCATCACCTGTTCATTCTAGTGCTGTGTCGTCAACATTCGCCGAGATGTTTGTGATTTGCTGGATCCGGGCATTTACTGACATCATCGATGTGCCCCAGCAAAGTTGTGTGGATTTCCCCTAGAGTCCCAGAACAGACTCTGAGATTACAGATTTCATTTTCGAATCAATTCATACAAATGTCTAAGAATTTCAGTATGCATGGTCATTTGATTTGTTTACACTTAGTCGGGATGGAAATAAAGTGCAAACATTAAAAGTAACTGTGATGAATTATCAAACAACTTAGCATCATTCACACAGACAAAATAGGATGACAATCGTGATCCAAATACTGGGAATTTTTGCGCCTGTTAAGATAGACAGAAATATCCTGCTATTTGCTGATTGCAATAATTTGTTGACCAAAGTGTGCATGCCTGAAATCTACCGAAATGGTACCCTTGCCCATGTGTTCATTGCGATGTGTGTTTTGATTGATGGGATGAAAAAATCTCGAGATTAAGCAGTAATATTCGCTCCAGCGTTGACACACTTGCCACATTGCAAAATCATCTCAATAATTCTGAAGTAATTGCAAGATTTCTTTGGATTTAGATTATGATGCCAATCACACTCTTCAAAAAGATGTCCATGCCAGCAAAAAATGTATACATTATGGTAGAGATGCAAATCTCAAGATATGAATCCTGCTTATACCGCTCAGTATGAATCCCACTTATTGTATATCTACTTATAATGTAAGCATGGAAAACAGGATGTCATGCAACATCAACATATTGCATAAAAACGCTGTTTACTACCGTACCTCATTGATGGTGATCAACATGATGCAATTTCTCACTTCAGAACCATGTCGTACAGTTGTAGTTCAGGTTTTTAAAGCCAAAGTGTTTCACTGCAACTTTCAGTTTCACTTTGATAGCAATAGCGCATGACCCAAATTTCAAACGCAATACGAGTACACAAGAGAGTGGCCTGATTGGCACATGTAGGCCAGTATACAAGTTAGTGCTGCTGTAGGCCATGTACAGTATAAAACCCGACACTGTCAAAGGCTTGTCGAATGTGTACCATAGCAGTGGGGTTTACTCTAGTGATTCCTCTAGGGTTAATGAATGCATGGTACAGGCATTTATTATACAAACTTGTACATGTACATGAGTAGATTTTATTGTAGGTTTGATCTGTCCAAGTGCAAGGTTGTACAGTTGTACATCGTATCACTTCTGCATTTCAGCTCCGGTGAGGACACGGGTTGAGGTAGATACCAGTGTTTCACACGCTTCAAGGATGCAGCATTCTCACACTTTTCCTTGGTCCTTGGTAACAGTCATGTTGCGCCAGACTATACTGACTTCCAGACTGTTGGTTTTTACACCTTTCACGGCTCTCAAGTACCCTGTCCGATTTGAGACAAATACATGCATTAGCCTTAGATGAGAATACTACCTCCCATGTAGCATCTTAAGCCCACTGAGTGGCATTTGCAGGTATGCTTTTTTTTTCTGTGGCTGATGGGTGAATAGCCTTATCTCAAGGCTGTAATGAAATGTTTTATACTCATTAGGCATACTGATGGGGGAAGTCTGGAAGTCAAGCCAGTGCAACTAAAGTGAACAAGGCAGAACTCACCCTCAGTGCTCTACAACATGAAGAATCCCCTCTCAAAGGCAGTACTCCCTTCCTCCTTCCCCCCCCCCCACCGATTATGTCACGTCTTATTGGCGACATGGGCATGTTGCGTTGTATGCAATTTTTCCAGGCCATAATCAATGGCTGAATCATTACCGTCAGGGATCGCTCTGCAATCCTGCCTCCTACGCCCCGCCGCATGTGCCGCCGTCTGCCACACGGCGCTTCATTAAAGTCGCTCCGTACATTGATGCATGTGCAGGGCCTGCTCCCTGACTCAGTACATGCATCACAGGGGGCTTGTAGCTGCCAATCTGTGGCAGGAGCGAGGAGGCATGCATAGATAGGCTGATGTACCATCTGGCACCCACTGATCGCAGACTTCCATCCCAGTGTTGCTATGATATTTAACTGTTCAAGTTCTTCTTTTAGCCGTTAACTATGCAATTTTTTCGTAGAATTCTGTGTTGCTGTGTGTGCCAATGTGTGTTTGGCTGTGTCGGGGCTGGTTTTGATAAAGATGTACCAAAAAAAAAAAAAGGAGAAGATAATAAAATGATTGCTCTAAAGGGTGTCAGAGGGATGTATTTTGGTTGTTTATTTGCCTGTCAGTCTGTCCCACAATATGCTACCATGATTTTAAAAAAACAAAAAAACAAAACCTCTATTTGTGTACACACTAATAGGAGTATTGTGATGTGATGACACCTTGTCTCCAGTAATTGCTTTGGGAAATGTCGCAACCAGTATTACTCTACTGTGAAAAAAAACAAACAAACAAAAAAGCATGGGAAGTTGAAAGTTATACAATAATTATGTTCTGTTCAATTTTTTGACAAAACTTCTACTGTCCTGTTGGTGTGTGTGTTAGTGTGTGTTTTTTTTTTTTTTTTGCAGTTGTTGTTAGAAGTCCATTTGAACATGGTTTATGGTTGCTCTTTACATGGATGAAGGATGGAGTGAAATGGTCAATAGGTTCTTATCTACATTGATTTCGTTTTGCATGGCACAGGTGTACGTGCCCATATCCATGAAGAGGCCGGAACTTTATAAAGAAAGAACAAATAGGGACAATTTTGCTGGCTGTATTGTTGTCATGGTGATGGAGGCAAATGGGGGTTTCTTAACTCAGTGGTCTGAGCAAGTATAATTGCATCCAGTGTACATGTACAGACGTACGTGTATGCTGCTTAGGGGAGATTCTCAGATGGAATATCAGTGAGGGCATAAATTCAACCATTATGTGGTATGGTCTATTTTAAGCAACTCTGTAAGCGATAAACCTGAGCAGAATACTGAAGAAACCATATACTGGTTCGCGAGAGCCAAGATTCCCGAAATCAAAATGCGCACGAAGTCAAAATGCACACGAAAGTTGTTGCCTGCACTATGATATGCATTGATTGTCAGTGGCAATTTGTGACAATGTCATGCCCGAACATTTCTTGCTTTGCAGTATGAAGCTATGAATCTGAATTCTTGTGCCAGATTTCATGTAATGCTTATTAAAGATTTTTCAGGATCTTGACAAGGCACGCAAAGTGGGTTACTACTACCGGTTGCACTACTGGAGATGATGATTCAGATTCAGAATCAGAGTTTTCAATAGTCCATACTATACATTGTATTTGCAAGTCTGCATATATTCATGATTCTGAACAATATGATGTTAGTAATAGCAATATGATGATGTTGCTCATGTGGATATGGTTTCATTTTGAATACAATGTACAGTGTATCTTTAGATGGTGGCCATATCAGTATTTACCATTTCTCCTCTAGAGGGAGCCCTTTCATTATTAACAATATTGACATGGCCAAAAGAAACAAGTGCTATGAATAAAACATGACATTCCTACAGTAGATGCATATATATATCGGACTGTAATTCTATTTGATTCTATCTAACCCACTGAGGACGGGCTGATTATGCTACAACACACATTTCCCATAGACACTTGCCCAAGTATACTTGGGACTCGTCCTCAGCGGGTTAAGAGTCCAGAGCTGAATGTACTGTACTTCAGTGCTAATGATGAAGCGATGAAATGATGCAGTGTTTTGATTGACAGTCTAATCTTGTGTCTGTGTCTTCTTCCCTTCTTCCAGGAGAGAGCTGTCATGTCCACCCACTCCACCGGAGCTATAAGAGTAAGGTCCTCTCCCACTACCCTTCCAACGTCGAGTGGAACCCCTTCGACGCTGATGGCGTCAACATGGTATGTTACAGAACCCATCATCCCTACTCATCCTCAGCAAAATTTGAAAGAGGAACAGATTGATACAGATTGGCATATACTATCTGTCAGGTCATGTGCCTAGTTCTTTTTGAACTCTAAAAACTATTATCACTGAGAGGTTATTTCCTAAGAAAAGACGTAAGGGTAAGGGTAGGGTAATAAGGTAGTACAGGGATGTGGTGAATGACGAACAGTTGTACAGTCCGAGAAATTCCACCACTGTCTTGATACTCGACGGATTTGGCTGAAATATTCGGTAACCCTTTCTCAGACATCACTTATTCAAGTCCAAACACCTTCCCATATGAGGTGAAAAATCCCTTTTAAATAGTCCATGTCAGACAATCCATTTGCATGTGAATTACTGAAAGTGAGTTTTCCTTTTTAACAGTAATGAAGCGAGTTTACCATGTGTCCTTGAAAAAAACTTATGAAAGATGTAATCATGGCAAAATGTCCCCGAGTGGAAGTGCTGCTGGTGCTGTGAGCATACAGTGTAGGCCAATATTTTGATAAGCAATACATCCAGCGCTGGCTGGGTAGCATGTTTAATGAGCCAGTGGTATGACAGGATAGGACAAGATAGTGTATGCTGTGCGAAATGCAGGAAGAGGAATTCTAGCCACATCCTGGTGTTGAGATACAAGAACTTGGCAGCACCAATGGAGGGTTCAGACCATGACAAGAATTTGTTTTCTGTTATGTTGCAGAAGTACAGTGTAGCTGTTTTTTTAATAGATTATTACAGAGAGTTCAGATACTGAGATTAGTCACCTCACGAACCACTACTTGCAAACTCCAATCCATACCACAGCTACCAAGGTATGCCACAAACTCCGTAGCTTGTTCATCAATCATGTCATACGTGATAAACTTTACGTGAAAGAGTATGCACGCAGATGCATGCACAACACCATGGTGGCAGAAATTACTCGGTCTGACATTCGAGCTAAGCTTTTTAAAGTCTGGCTTTAGAAGTTGTTCCATTAAAACCGAAAACTGATGCTCAACAAAGCAAGTAAAACTTGGTTGCAAATTGCAAGTGGGCCAACATGATTTCAGAAAAATGTTTGAGAAAAAGATGCTTTGAGCTACATGTAGATCTCAGATTCATTAAAGTAACTTGATTAGCTAGAAACAGGTTTCAAATGAATACCTATCAAGTGTGAAATCCCTGGAAGTGTGTCTGAATATCCTGGCTCATGTTTTGATGGTGGAAAAACACAACGTCATGCCAATGGGAGGCATGAACAGGGCATGTTCTGCAGTGCATTATGCGGAACCAAAACATCAAACCCAGCAAACTTTCCTCTGACGTTCCCTGTGACATAGGACGGAGATACAATGTACAATCCCCATATGGTGGTACATGTAATTCTATCTGCCCTTGGAATATCATATTGCCAACAAGGAAGAAAGGGAAAAATGTTGCTATTTTTCGTCTATGAGCAAATGTATTTGTCATTTAATAATATCTGCAAAGTGTTACTCTGTCCCGACTTTATAGATATCTCTAAACAGAATGAGTATTTTTTGCTAGAATCTTGGCATCAAAGGAGCACATACAAATTTGTTCTAAATATGTCAATAACTCAAAATGTGTATACTTTTCCACTTACCTCACATTGCATATAATGTAAGTAAGGCAAATTGATGTTTTGCCAGTATTAAATTTGTTTGATTGTGTTATAATTGTCCAATTTCTCAAATTTTACAGTCTATTGGCTTTTGTGCGTACAAACATTACAGCTTATCCTTGAGGCCAATTTCTTGGTCAGAACATGGGAATAACAACAATACATGCTATCTTCTCATCAATACTCCTGTTTCCATGGAAACTACCCCTCCCCTTTTTTCATCATGACAAAGTTTAGGAATTGTAGAGACCATTAAACTGAAAATAATCACATTGTCATCATTGTAGCGTGACAAACATGATTATACCAAATAATTGCAAAATATTTGTGTGTACATGTTATGGATGCATGTTTGTTTGTGTGGAAAGGAAGGCAAGGGGGGGGGGGGGGAGTAATATATTTTATCGAGTTCAGTAACCTCCAGTATACCATTGTAGTCTGTTCTACATAGACCCAAATTCGAGCACATGTCTAGTGAGGTACCCGCACCTCCTCAGGGGCCCGAATATCGTCACCCCGCTTAAAATTGTTTTAAGCCCACTAGACAAAAATTTATGCCCGGGACTGTGTTCAGTACGCTTGAAACTTGGGAGGGCCACCACAACCAAGTAAATTGTGGTGAAAACCGAACAGTTTTTCGCGAAAATCTGAAATTTAATGGGAATACGTGTTATAACTATTAGTATCACCACTGTCCCCGCACGCATCTTTTACGTGCTTTGTCTATGGGAGCGCGGGTGACGAGTTGCAGGCCCCTTCCTTAGCGCGCAACTTTTTGGCATCGTTTGCGTTTGACGATGATAGCTGCAAATTTTCGATATCGATCAGTGAACTTGTGATTCCAATGGAATTTTCAGCATTTTTCCTGTATGTGAGTTGGATTTCAAAGAATTTCAGTGGCGAAATATGATTCAAATATGCGCAAACATTAACTATGACGAGGTGCGGGTCACCCAAGTATATACTGTAAACATGGCATATTACGATTGTGACTTCATAATTTTTTGTTTTTGTATTAATCATCATGTTCCGTGTTCTTTTCTCTGCGAAAACTCGAAACCCTTTACCTTTCTTGCTTACTGTCAAATGTGATGTTTGATAGGCCTATTTCTTTAATTTATTAAAATCAAATTGGACATGGAGTAAATTGTGCCTTGATATTGGACAGTTATCTGGTTGAAATACCAACTGTTGAGGTTTTTTTTTTTTTTTTTTTTTTTTAGTTGCCTCAGCTGATGACTACTGTGCATGTTTTATGACTGACTTCACCGGTTTTCTCTTGAACACTCACAATTTGCTTTTGCCTACATGGGTCTACATACTAGGGTGTTCTACTTTTGGAAAGGGCATCTCGTTAATAATATTCTCCAAACCCTGTTCTTGTGTAGAGCAAGCCACTCTGTGTTGTGGTGACCGAAAGTCAGGATGCAGAGAGAGGTGGAGTGACCACTCCTCATGACCTGATGACCAGGCATGGCTGGCCAGTGGTCAACATGTGTATTTATCCCAGTGGACAGATTAGAATAAAATATGGATGAGAATTGTATCAGGGAATTGTGTCACTTTCAAGTAGGTATTTTGAGGTGTGTGTTTGTGTGTTTTAATGGGAAAAGGAGCAGGGAACCCAAGGAAGTAAAACCAAAACAGCTGAGGAATGTCTAGCATTAAAAAAATATACAAAAATAAAGCAGTTTATGGGAAAATTGTAGTTTGTAACATGAAAAATAATCAATATGTGACCTGCTGTACATACATTAAAAAATGAAATAAGAGGAACACAGGGCCCCTAAGAAAAATAGTGTACAACCACTGATTTGGTTATCCTGTTGAAATAAGACAAATAGGTAAAGGAATTAAATGAATAAATAAAATGACAGAATTTTTCAGGAAGATAAACTGGCAAACCTTAAACAGTAGGCCCTATTCAGTTGATATTCAGTTTAAATGTTTTGGCATCTATGAGAGTCTTGTCTTGAGAAGGCGAAGTCACTTTAAATGTCCTTTGTGTTATAACAGCATGACACAAGTCTGCTTGTTTTTAACCTCATTGACTCGAAATACTTAAATGACAGTGATGAAGAATTGATGATATCCTGCTGAAAATGTCATAGTAATACAATGTGTTCAGTCATTCTGATATTTTTATTAACAACAGGGGCAGTAAAGGGTCTTTTGAATTCAGATCATGCATTCTACAAGATATTTCAGAGACATGTGATATCACAGACTAACTGGCACCATTTTTGTTGTTGCCCCTTTTTTTTTAAAGACCAAACTGGCCATTGGTACACTGTATGGCGAGGGAAGATTGAAACATTTATTGAAGTTGAAGGATCTTTTTATGGAATACTTTTATAGCTGTTGTATGGTCATTGTAACAATGTTTTGTAAAATGGATTTCTTGTGAAGTAAATTGGAGCCATAACATGAACAAAGGTGGGAATTTTTCTGGATGAGTCGTGAATTCAGCGTTCATACAATGGCTGCCTTTGTTTGTCTGCGAGTTTTTCTGCTTCAAAAAGCTGGTAGACCCTGCCATCTTCAGCTACCAATCTGGTCTTGTTTTTCTCCCTTTTATAGCTGGATTGGATCCCTCGACAGCAATATCACACTCCTTTTCCAACAAAACAACTCTTGTTCTCTTCTCTCACGAGGAATAACAGACATACTGTAACTCACACACACACACACACACACACACACACACACACACACACACGCACACACATGTAATGATAACAACAACAACAGAAAAACCTGGGAAACAGGTCCTTTTGAGAAATCATGGACTTCGTCAATCTGGATAGATACACTTTAGGTGCACAGATTGATGAAATTTCCGCATTGTAAGAAAACTCAAAGTCGTGTGTTCCTTGCATTCAGTCAACATGTTAGGAAGTGGGCGAGGTGAGCCTCGTTGTCAAAGTTCTTGTGTAGTTTGATCTGAAATGCATCACAGTAATTTTGTTTTCAACTAGCCATGTTCAGCCGGAGGAGATGCGGTAAAGGCCTATGTATACCTTGATTTTCCCTCGTATATTGTACGTTTTCCTCTCCGCATTTGTGATGAAGAGGTGCATCCACTATCTCCTTATTTTCATTTCTTTCCTTATTTTAAGAAAGCTTTTTAAATCATAAACTCTAGGAATGACTCCTGTAAAATCAACCTTTTTTTTATTTTGATCATAGAACATGTAAAAAAAAAACACAAACCATGTCAACAAAAGCATTATTGCTCTAGGAAGGATGAGGCATGTTAAAACTCCAGTCATATATTTTCATTCTCTCTCGTGTACATATTTATGATCCCAGGTGGTCATGATGGATACTTACTCAAGAGCTGTTCTTTTTTTTTTTCTTGAACGTACACCAAGTAATCTGCATGGTTGTTTGGTAAAAGGTGTAATTTAGCTATTTTGCCATCATTATAACTGCGATTCTGTTTTTTGTTTCTTTTGAACGGCTAACACATGAGATTAAGCCTTTTGTCCATGTGTGGTATTTACATGCAATCTTGAGAAGAAAGTGAGTTCTTTGTTTAATATATAAAGAGCATTTTATGGTTTCCAAATATTCTATGAACTCTTTAAAGGGGGCTTTCATTCCCCAAGGCCTTGCGGGTGCAGCAAGGATATGGTAAGACTGAGTATTTCCTGTGCTGGTGTAGTTGTGGTGTTGCACATGTCGGGCTTCCTGAGATATGCCAGGAATTGCGATTAGCCCAGTGGACGTCAAACTGCCCCGCGATTGTTCCATCGGCAGCGACCCTCTCCCGGCACCCCCAAAATAAACAGGCCGGAGTGAGCGCTGAGCCGTAGATGGGAAGCGCAAATCCGCGCAGCCCTGATTCATTCATCAAGAGTGTCAAATATCAAAACAGAGGCAGTGTTCCTTCCCCCGATGCCCCGTACTACCTACAGTACCATCCATTCACATTTGTAGAGTGTATCGTCACGGTAACATACATGGGGCGGGGAGGGGGGTTCTTGTTGCTGGCACGGCTGTCATTATCAGCAGTAGTGCCTAAATCAGGTTAAACCAAGGAAAAGCATGTTTTTGGTAACTTTCTATTTCTTTCCTGGAGGTCTTATCTGATGAACTCGTGTAGTCCTAATACTGTATCTGGCATTAAGTACAGTTTGTAGAAGTGTGAACACGTGGTAGCATAAACTTTTAGCTCTGTTGCCCAAACTTGTATTGCACTACAAAATATAAAAATAAAAAGACAAAGAAAGAAGAGGGTCAAGACCTTCCAGGTTTAGATGTTCTTAAATATATGAGTTTAGAGATAGGAATTGATAATAATAATAATAATAGTAGTAATAATAATAATAATAATAATAATCATCGTCATCATCATCATCATCATCATCATCATCATTATTATTATTATTATTATTTATCATTATTATTATTGTCATCATCATCATCATCATCATTATTATCAGTACTTAATTTCATGGTTATTATTATGCCATCTGTGTTTGTAATCATCATCATTAATTTGCACTTTGTCATCAACCTACAGTACAGGAATGTTATTCATGTTATGTAGCTGATATACCCTCTTTTCCATTTTCCTGGGAATGAGCTGTCACAAATTTTCCAACCATATCTTATAACCAGTAGTGTCCAGGCAGAAAGTCTCTCATTGCAAATTTGTAAAACCTGGTGAGATCATTTCCGGATCCAAATGACGCTATACAGGATAAAGCATTTGGTGATCATATTTTCTGTGGACGAGCCACAAATTAATTGATTTTATTGTCTATAAGAAATATCAGGCAAACACTGTAAAGAAAGATGAAAATGATTTGTGAGATTGAAATATTGCACAAGAGCAAGCTACAATCCTTTGTTTTTTTATTGGATGGAAATGCCATGTGTTATAGGAACGCTATATTTGATGTGTGCACCAATGCGCTGAAGCAGCAGTATTGATTAGGATTGTTTTCAGCTCCTAAAAAGCTGACAGTGATGCATCAAGCACCATCCACCAAGTGGGAGTCGATTGATTTGGTGCTCAATCAGGAGAAACCCAGATATTTCACAGCGGTTCGGTCATCAGAAGGCACGGGCCCATCAATCATGCCAACGTTAGAAGATTGCCGTCAGCATTGGGAGAGGCGATCTGTACAATTCTTACCTGAGGGGCTCCCTCTTGGCAACTCTAGATTATTGCCTACACCTGTGATGGAAACCTTTCATAAAGCTGAGATGCCCCCCCCCCCACCACCCCCACCCCCCTACCATGCAGTTTCCAGTTGCGCACAGGTAGTTCCGAGCTGATTAGAAAAAAAAAATAAACAAAATCATGAATATGTTGCCAGGAGTGTTGTTTTGACATGGCAACAGCATGGGGCAGTGCAGCATTCCTTATACACTTGTACTTCCTCGCCCCTTTGTGTCGATATCTCCCCCCCCCTCCCCCACACACACACATTGCAGCTTCGTTCAGTGGAATATGAAACATTGACGAGGCCATAGTGAGCCTCATTATGGCAGCTTCCGCACCTGTCCGCAGCGCACCTTGCATTCACGCTGGCCAAAGAGGAACGGGCAAATACTCTTCCGCTTTAAAGGGTTATTGACATGGCGCTGAAGGTCACGGCAGGGAATGCACAAAGCCTCTATGATGTGCAATTTTCTGGCCTAATGATCATTGAAAAAAAGGAAAGACCAAGACTGCTCATTTCAATTTGCTTGTTAATGAGATGCCAGTGAGATTCATAATTAGATGCCTTCCCCTCCCATCTTTTACTGTAGCACAGGGAACTTGAATATTTCTCAAAAGTTAAAAGCTGTGTATTGAAGACTGTACACTGTAGACTGTTCACACTGTATGTTTAATAGGCATAGTGTAGACTCATGTGCAACCAAACACATGTACATTGTAGTGTGACATTGACAAGCCAATTTTCAGTGATACCAGGGAGGTGGGAAACCCTGGTGATACAACATACCAACTTGTATAGTAATTGTGACATTTACCACTGCTCTAGCTTATATTACTGTCCTTATATCATTCCAACATGAAATTTAGCTCTCTATTCTTTCCCCTGTACATTAGTTATAACAACTGTAGCTTAAACACACTGAAGGCATTTTCAATTGTTTGAAATGTTTAACACTTGCATGCATCTTTCCAAAGTTTTCGTAGTTGTTGACTCTTAAAATCATATGATTTTCAAGTTGTTTACCTCACATTATAAAAACATAAATAGTAGATCACATGGCGAGTGTACATGCACTTGCAATGTATGTATTTCTGTTACGATTTTCATCCACAGAATTTGCAGAGTGTGCTTTTGCAAGTAATTTTAGAATACAGTCATCTTGGAAATAGATGTAAAAGGGTTAGCATTTGTGTTGTTACATTGTAAACACAAATAAACCTGAATTGAATGTTTGTGACTGTTTGGATTCAGGCATATAAAGTTTTCTACCTGTCATGTAAAGTGAGGGTAGGTACATTGTAAAAGCCATTCGCCATAAGGCACATCCCAGTTTAAGTTTTAGTAAATTTATTCATTTCAGTCATGACAATGGAATGTAAGAAACATGAAAAGAGAATCAGTTTATTTGTGTAATTCTTTTTCGTAAACACATTATACATTTTCCCATCAAAAATTTTCTGGTCACCTTATGAAACCTAATTTTCTATATTTCTTTCTTCCCCAACAGCTATGTATGCCCAAGGGTCTTACCTTCAGGACCCAGAAGGGCAACCGACAAGCAAGGTTCCACTCCTTCGTCATGACGCGGGAAGACGGCTCTCGCACATACGGCGCCGCACTGATGTTCTTTGAGCAGGTGACCAGCCAGCACATCTGTGCCGAGCTGCAGACGCTGCAGCACAAGTACGGAGAGGACAGGCGGCTGCGCAAGGCCAGCGCCGTAGAGGGCAGCACAGGCAGCATCTACGACGAGATGCACCCGAGCAACAGCGGGTACAGGACTATAGGGTCTCCGCGCTTCCAGCGCAGGCAGTCGAGCCCGGCGATACAGGGGCTGGCGTCCCCACGCACCAGAAGGAGGAGCCCGGTGCACCAGGCGTGCCACCAAACAAAGGCCTACACCCTCCCAAGGACTCACACAGACTCCAAAGCCCCCCATTTTGACATGTTGAAGGACACCCTCTATGTCTCTAAGTGCATATGCCTCATCATGCAGGTGCCCTTTGTGAGGGCCACCCAGAAGTTCCTGGAGCAGATCTATGAGGTGGTGCGCTCCTCGAACTCCCCCTCTCTCCCCATGGAGAGCTTCATCTTCAATATCCTCTACGAAGTGCCGCTGCCCCCGATGGGCAGGAGTATGGTTTTTACGGGTGTGTCGCGCAATATCGCTTGCCAGAGGCCATCGCGGACGGAGCTGCCACTCTGTGAGTACCCGCTGCGCGAGGTGTTCACCCTGCTTGGAACGGAGAACGTGGTGGACCTCCTGACCTGTGTCCTTCTGGAGAAGCAAGTCATCCTTGTCTCCAAAGGTGGGCGCCATCAGGGCAAAGAGCCAGGGCAGTTTTTTGCTTCTTATCAGTCATGGATATGTCAAAGAATACAGAGATTGCCCTGGGAGTTATGAGAAACTGGACAAGACAGATGCACTTGTAGTATACTCAAATCTGTACACAATCAATCAAGCAGTTTTTGCAAATAATACTTTTATATGATTTGATGACATCATAAAGGATGCAACTTAATGACACTCTCAGAGTGCAATATCTACCATAAATCAAGATGAGTTTGAGTGGCCAGTTTGTTCAGGGAGTCACTGGAAATGTAGTAGTCTTCCAGAAAAGTTAATTTTCTCTTGCACATTTGCACAATTGCATTAAATCCTATCCCCTTCCCTCAGCAATAGCAACAACAACAGCAGCAGCAGCAGCAACACCAATACCAACACCAACACCAACACCAACACCAACACCAACACCAACACCACCACCATTACCACCACCACCAACACCACCACCACCACCACCACCACCACCACCACCACCACCACCACCAACACCACCACCAACACCACCACCAACACCACCACCAACACCAACACCAACAAGTTTTCTTCTTTGTTCTTTCAACAGATTACCAGCGCCTGATGCTTGTGGCTGAGAGCATGTCTACCCTTATCTTCCCCTTCACATGGCCTTATACGTATGCCCCAATCCTTCCTGCCTCCATGCTCTACTTTCTCGACGCACCCCTGCCGTTCATCATGGGGCTCCATCTCAGCGAGGCCAATCTCTACCCCGAGTCAGAAATGGAACTGCCCACACAGGTGCGTTATCTCTCAGTTGAGGATATTAGATTAAAGACATGACAATGCTTATCTCCATCCATGCCAGACATCACATCCTAGATACCAGCGTTATCGGGCAAATGTCGAAGGCGTCATTGATGTTCTAGGCCGCTTCCGATAGAACACTCGGAAGGACACCTGTTTTGAAAGTGTAATGCTATCAGAGATCAAAGAGATTGTCACTTTTGATAGATGATTCTATTTTGCAGAAACTACAACTTGTCGTATTTGGCCTGGATGACCCTGTGCATTGGTACACGTACTTCTTCTGTATGCAGTACATTTTTTGAGTCTGACCTAGCAAAAGCGAAGCATTTGATTCTTCTTTTATTGGGGGTGGGGCACCCTTGATTTTCTCAAAACTTCCCTAGTGGTACATACATCATGCAGAGTGGAGACACTAAAAGCTTCTCGTCAGGAAGATCCATTAGTTTGGATGACATACTCAAACAGAGATGGTACAGTTTTTCATACAGAAGACCAGTATATAGGATGGTACGATGGTTTATCTGATTGGTTTCTCCTTGAGATAGAGGAGAATGTAATCATACAGTAGCATTTCAAAAAAACGATGATTCCCCCGCACCTCTTTTCGTTTCTTGCAAAGAGCTGCAAATATCTGAAGAAACTGATTTAGATTGAAGCTTATGCGTTCAAAGTATAGTTGGAGATAGAAATAGAAAATCAAAAAGGCACTGCTTCGCCTGATATTTGGTTGATGCTCATGTAATACATTGGATACATTGTTGGCATTACACAAAGGAGAACCCCCCCCCCCCTTTTTCCCTTGGAATATTCATGAGTCACTTAGTTTATGATTATTTTTGAAGCTTATATGACTTATAAGAAATCAAAACATTGCGAAGGTCCCACTTATGACAGCCGAGACATTAGTAACCCAGCTACAATCATGGATGTTGGACTTTAATCTTGATTTTATCAATGATAGAGAACAAACAAATGCTTTGTATTGACATTTTGAGTATTCTCTGCAAGAGTGGGTCAATAAGGGTACCCATTCAATTGATAGAAGTTACCCTTTGAATGATTTCCAAGTGGAAAATGGAAGATTTATACTTGATAATTAATGTTGTGCCAAGATAGTAAATACTGTGTAGTCTCAGTTAATGGGGAGCAAAGAAATAGATGCTAGTGAGATTTCTTCAAAATGCTCAAGATATGGTCCATTTTACCTGAATGAGGCCAGTTCTTGTTGAGAGTAATTCTGACCGTCAAAATTTCCTTTTGTTTTTGCAAGCAGCTAGAAATGAAAATGAAGTATCCTTATCAAATTCCCTATTACTAATAATATAATCTGTACAGGCAAGGTACAGAATGACTAAATGCTCTGATGAAACAGAAACACTAAAGTTTGCCAAGGTATTTCAGAAGTGGTAGGACACACATTTCAGAAATTTTGTAAACATTACCGGGTATGAGCATGAAATTTAGCAGTGGATATTATTTGAAAGTTCTACTTGTAAAATTTGCCATCCACAGCAAGACATGTTCCACACTAAACTCTTCTAACAATGCATTTGTGAAAGTTTTGATGTGATGGACCCCACACTTTGGATTGATATTCAATCTTTTAACCTGTTAAGGATGGTTTGATTTTGCTACAACACGCATTTCCCTTGGACACGTGCCCGAGTATACTCGGGACTTATCCTCAACAGGTTAACATGTGACAAGAACTGGAGATTCCGCGTAGAACGTGATTAACTTCCATAAAAGGAGTTTCCTCTTTCACACTCCCATTGCATGTGGTTTGAATATTTTGGCAATACTTTTGTTAAAAGGCATACCTCAACTGCTTTGTGATAAATTTTGGATTTTGTGGACCATCAAAGTTCTGTTTGTGTCTTAAAAGTGGCAGTCTTAGACTGTTCAGAATATTCAGACAATGTGTGAAGTGCCCCTTGCGTGAAGACATACAACAACTGCTCTGTGATGAATTTTGGATATTGTCGAGTCCCAGAGCTCCATTGGCACCATAAAAAGTTGCAAACCTAGACCCTCTCTAAGAAGTATTGCCTGCAATCACGTTGATATGACGGGGCGACGTGCAACGCCACTCTGGGGCGCGTTGCCATGGTGACCGTGATTCAGATGCCTTCCGTCTGTTCCCAAAGAAAAGTGGAATAGAGGGTGATAGCGTTCATCAACCCTGAGGCAGCCATTGTTCTATCGTTGGGGCAGGAAAGTCAATGTAAGGAGTCTGAAAGGTTAGGAGGATAGAGTTGTGTAGTTGCCTCGTGATAGTGGTACCTGGATCTTTGCTACACTGTGGCTACTTGCCAGGGCAGGGCGAAGTCGGAGGCCATTACAGAAATGTCAGTGGCATGGATAAGAAATTAAACCTTGCATCAATGTCACAGCTACTATCAATGCAAATGTGTTGTAATGTAGGCATGAGGATTATTCAGCAATCTTGCCAGTAATCAACGTTGCCATAGCCCACACATCGGATAACACTCATCTTAAGCAACTACGTCGGCTATTATCCTTTTTTTCTGGGGGGGGGGGGTTGGTTGGGGGTGAGGGTGGGGGGTTGATGGGGTAGGAGAGGGAATGGGGAGAGAGGTCTACTATGTCAGAGATTTAGTCATAGGAATAAATATAGTTTTGAAATAAATCAGTAAGATGAAATTAGCCATTCATTGAATTACTCCTTAACACTTTTTTCTTTCTTTCTTTTTTTTTCATTTTATTTTTAGGGAAGGGAATATGGAGAGAGAAGAAACATACAATATACATATCCAAGAACTATGTACATGTATTACGTAAAAAACTTTGAATTGATGCCTTGGCCTCATTACTCTAATGCTGTTTGAATTTATCAGATTCCTCATTCATTTTGTGGATCAGAAGATCTTCATGTTATTTATTGAGTTTGTATTTACAGTAGATATCAACTTGTCATCCTGAAATATGCACTGTCATATGTCCGTCTTAAATGGGGGGGGGGGGGGTGGCATGGGGGAATTTATAAAGAAAATCATTATTTTTTGGGGGAAAATTTACATTTTGTGTACATGAACGATGTAGGAACAGCATTTAGATGCTAGCATGTAAATGGTCAAAACTTTTATTGAATGTAGTTGATTTCACTCAGATGTTTAGAACCCTTATGTATCAGGTTTCTCTTCAGTGTAACACTTCTTTATTTGACATAGAGGTTTTTATAGGGGAGATAATAATGAATCTATAAATGTCAGTTTATACTGCAGTGGTAGTATAGTATCACTGCTTAAACTCATCAGCCAATGCAAAGTCCTTTTTGAGGTAGGTATGTTGTATGTAGATCAAGTCCAAAGTGATCATTTATTCCTGTCTCTCAGCACTTTCTGGGCCTTAAACATGAAGACCCAGAAATGTTGCAGGTCCACTTTCAAGACAGTGGTTATGTCACTCACGTGGGTAGAGTCTATGAGACATTTGTATATTTGGGTTCCAGTGTAACAGAAGTTTGCTTGGGGACTGTCAAAATGTTTGCTTTTGTATAATTTGTCTGTCAAAAAAGTGCACAGGAAAAGGTCCTTACCTGGTTTTCTTATCCAAGGTCTTGGCCATGGATGCACTGTCTACCACCAATGACACGATCTGATTATCTAGTTTCTTTTTTTTTCTTGCATTTGTTTTGAAAGCTTGTCTTTGACCTACTTTGATATTTATTTGTCTGGATTACTCACACCATCAATAACCCTCGATCGGGGCCACATGAAAGGTGCAAACTGACTTTGAAATGATGTCCGGCACAGATGCCTCGATTTGACTTCAAAATCTGCCCTAATTTTGTAGTCAGTAGTCACTGGCAGACATGAGGGTGCATTTCATATCTATATGTGAAGTGACTTTCCTTTCACATTTGCTTTATTAATGCACAAAAAAAAGACATATAAGAAATAGGGCAAAATTGCAGATTTTGTACAGTGGGCCTCTTGGTCCAAAGAGCAAAGATGTGGCATCATTGTTGTCATGGCAACCACTGTCTCCATGACAACGGTGACCACCGGCATCATATCCCTGTCCATCTGCCATTTCTTGGCAGCAAGCCACTTTTGATTAGGTGTCTCTCCCTCACCCTCCATCTCTCTCTCTCCGTGAGGTCTTCACTCGCTCCTCTCTCCTCTCCATGGTGATGATGACAATGATGAGGATGGCATCGTCCGCGGTGAATGACAATATTTCGAACTTCCAGTTCACATGGATGTCGGATTCCGTGGCGCAATATTAATACCTAACTGCCCACCACATCACGGTGCTGTCAGTCATGATCGAGGTCTATGTTATGGATCCCATCTGATTTTATCCCTATTTGTAATATCTCTTTTTACTGAAACAGATTTCATGTGCATTATTAAATTTTGATTCAGATTTGATTCTCTATTCAGTGTTATATCATTTTGATGTCGTAAACCCATCATTGCTGATGACTGGTTCAAGGGGGATCACATGAAATTGCAACAAATTTTTGTATATGTAGTCTCTTGATAGTATTGTACCAAGAATTGTATTGTTTGTGTGTTACAAAGCATGTGACTTTTGGTCATCTGTTTGATATGAATCCATTTCAAATTTGTTTCAAATTCTTTAACTGCATGTACTACACAACTGTAGGTAGTGATTGCTGACATTGTCCAACAACAAAAAAAGGTATGGTACCTTCCCTTTTATCTGTTATATGCTTGGGTGTAAGTGGGATGAAATGGGATGAAATGGGATTAGTAGCATTATCATTTTTTTTTTATTTGTTTACTTTTGCATGCATCGGCAAACTTAGAATGACTTTCTGTATTTTGCCAGAAATAACAACAAATCATTTTTAACAATGTCATGGTTTTTATATTCTGCACACATGATACATGTAGACTGAGTTATGAGTTTTAAAGGCAAACCTGCAAGGAGAAGGAAAATGCACCAGAGGATGAATCATGGCATCTTTTATTTTGCAATATGCTCAGCATTTCTAACAAGAAGTGAAGAAGAACAATGATCCAGCCACCACGCTCATGGCTCTGCATCGCTGATAAAATTATATCGTATATGAATTTGTTTCCAAAAGCTAGTCACTTTACAGGCTTTTTTTTTTTTTCAGTGCGAGTATTAAGCGATACCGTCAACTGTACACTTTATACGTACATGGAAATACACACAGATCCATCCAAATAGTCAATCTAAATGTGCATTGCTTTTGACAAGAAATGCCGATGTGAGACATTTTTCCTTCATTCTGAGTCACATTTTCCTGGATGGCCTACTTTTTGAGGTCAGACGCTCATACCATCATCAACCGTCTTGTATTTCTTTTGTTTTTATTGCTGGAAAAGACAATGTATATCTGATATACATTTTATTGACAATTTGCCTTGGTACTAGTTTACAATATGGAGGTAATTCGCATGTATTACTTCTGAAGGGCATTCCAACGTAGAATAGCATGACAAAATGTTAAACAAAGAGGCCTAATTTTTTCTTTATTTCCATAGGACATTCGTGCTATTTGTTGCTCAATCAGTCAAAAAGGTTGACAGTTGGTGCAGGATTCTCCTGGACTAAACATCAATGCATGTGTACCACTCTGTTAATCCATGAAGTCAGAGATACATGATACTAACAACCACAAAGCATACCATGGAATTATTCGTTTTTATTTTCTATATTTTATATTTTTGCCTTTTAAGGATACAAGCTATATGTATGCCAGCTGGATAATATCATGCAACACGCTTTCCTTGTCATGGCAATAATAGACATTGAACTGTATATGCCAGAAGAACAGCTATGGGTGTGCAGTAACTTCATACTGAGTTTATTTTGCAAATACATGTAAATATTCAAGGAAGATTCTATTAACTTTCCTTTATGTTTTTATATCATTTGGCTGAACGGGTAATGAACAAACAGCAGTGATGTACACAAAACCAAGGAAGTTGGTCTCATTGCCACTAACTGATTTTAGTTAATTTGCTGTCAGCTAAAGGATCTGACATATGTTTCTCTTTTTCTTTTCTTTTTTGCCCCATTCCGCATTAATTGCCTCAGTCCATGTTGAACCAGCATTTTATTATTGTTCTTTTCTTCACACACTGTATTTGTGCATTTCACCGTAGCAACATAAAGAGAATGTATACAGTTTTATGATTTCCGTCCGTCATAGATCAAAATAAGTGGTAAATAAAGAGGTGCACGACCTCCATCTTGATCGTATACACTGTGAGCTGACAGTGACGAAAAATTCAAATGTGCACAGGTGGATTTCTGCTTTATTTTCAGTTATTAATTATCACCAGGTACAGGAATATTTTTGCCTTTTTATAGGTTCCCTTAAGTCTGCATTCATATATATTCATGTTTGTTTGTTTTCAAAATAGGTCTAAAGAGAGGTATAGGTTACAGGTGTATCTTAGGTACTGTATTAAACCAAGAAACATAAAACTTAATTCTGTTTATCTGACTTTATCAGTATACAAATTGAGACTGTTGGGTTTCCTGCTGAATGTGATATGCCTTTCATCCTTGATAATGATAATTGAATTGTTAAATGAGCACATTCGAAGGACTCGTACATGGCATTGACTATAAAACATTTTACATACAATATACATTCATGTACCAGGTGTTTAGTATGAGGTACAAATTAGTAGGTGTAAAAATACATTCAAGGGCACAGTTGTCATTATTCCAATGTTATATTTATCATTGTGTTTCTACATGTAATTTGGGGACTGTCACATGATATTGTATGATGCTAAGTGGATATACAATATGTATTCATCATGATTTTTGTTTCTCATCATGATTTTTGTTTCTTTTATCCAGGCTATCCTGATCAAATTATCTGATGTGCCCCTTTAAAGGGGATGCATTTCATATCTCCTGTCCATCCACGTGCAAAACGTGACATTTCTGGGTTCATCGTATTTGAAAATCAATAAACTCTGAAATATCTGCGGTTACATGCCTGTCATGATAATGGGGTGATTTTGCAATTATGAATCCACCCCCCCCCCCCTTTGAATTCATTGGTCATTTCAGAACATGTCTGTCATGCGTACCTCAGCTGAATTACCTTTGGGCGAAATTAAGTATGCTGGCAGTCAATAACTGGGTTTTGTGCAATCAGCAAGATCACATCAGTGCGCATGCTGTACTGGAGTGATGTACTTCAGTGCTGCGGCTCATTGGCTGTGTACACAAGCCAGAGTGTTTTATTTGTATTTCATAGATGTGCCATTTTGAATTCTGCGATGAAATTATTAACCCAGCAAAGTGCAGCCACGGAAGCTATAACCATTAGGAATCGGTCCTAATATTCATTATTGATATTGGATTGGGGCTTGCATGAGTGAGATGTTCAAAGCAAATGAGAGCATATGCCATCAGAAGCCATGTCAATATGAAAAAAAAAAAAAATTCAAAGAAAAATAAGACTGCACCATCTGTTGCTACTGTGTATTTGCACACGTAGGCCTTCTTGTTCAAGAGCCATTAAATTGACAGTTTTATGCCCAAGCTATCTCAGTGTGACGTCCATTTTATAATGGAGACTATACCAAAAGTAAGTGAATGAGTATGTGCAGTTGCGCTGTATTTTCATGTGAGAATCTTACTAGGGTATGCATGAATGTTATCCACTTCTTGTGCCACAGCAGTGTGCTCACATACATGTAGGTACATGTAGTTACCAGAAGAGAATAATACTGTTGTCATCAATGAAGTCTAAACAATGACAGTGTATATTATTGGCCTGGAGGGGGGTTCCCTCTCTTCCCCCTCCCCCCCCCCCCAATTCAGTACCGATTATCGTGACTCTGAGGGACACCCTCCGTGCCCTCAACAGTCATGCTAATTGCAGCGACTGACTAATATGTCCTATGCTTCCTGCATTACCTGGACCCCCCCCCCCCCATACAATAGACAGCAAGAGAAAAGTGCACATGATGTACAAGTGTATCCATATGTCCTGTAGAGGAGCACATCCGTGATGCACAAATATTCCCTTACAGCTCTTGACATGGTGTGATTTAGTGTACAAGAACTTTTAACCTTCCCCTCGTCGAGTAGGGGAAATGTATACGGTATCTGTCACTCCGATCCTAGATGCGTCCAATGTACTTCCTAGTAGTGACTACCAAGCGGGTTGCTGCAGTAAAAGGACATGACCTGAAAACTCTACTCAAGGGTCAGAGAGGGTGTAATAACAAAATGCAATACAATTCAATTCAATTCAATATTCCCAATCAATAAAATGTAACATCATGCTTATGTAAATGATAATTGAGCAACATTGCAAAGTACATTCACATTGCACATACGTTGTATACCTGTACTATGGTCTATTATGTTCAGTGATTTTATCACAGTAGGTATGCTCAGTACTAATAAAAAGACTGATTTAGATTATATGATATTTGTTATTACTGTTTGCTGCAAAAATTGTAAAGATGCTCGTAGATGTGGAATTCCTCTCTTTTTCATTCATAAACAGACAATACACACTGTATGGATTGAGAAGCCCAACAAAGGGCCTATGATATTTCAATCTGTTGTTTGCAGTACAAGGGTTGATCTGTAGCTCTGATGTGAGTTGCAGCATGATATTTTTTTTTTCCAGACATAACCGATTCTTTATATTGCTTTACAACAATCATTGTACCACACAGAGCCAATGGGGCATAGTGTTTTACATATTAATTGGTATACTGCTTACGTACAGTGCTGGGAATGAAAAGATGAAGTAATAACCTTTTGTTTCTCCAGAACAGTTCAGCCATGATACTGGCAATGTCCAAGTAGTTTCAATTTCAATCTCTTTAATACTTTTGAAACATTTTCATGCCAAGTACTGTAGGTGGTGTATGCTACAAGAAGGCTGCTATCTTGAACAGTGTATGTCTTTACCAAGTATAGTATGTTTCTTTCTTCATCAATAAAAAAAGAAAAGTTTTTGAAATAAAAAAAACAACATGTGATTATCCAACAGTTGGAATCAACATGCTTAGAATGCATGTACATTAGGTACCATACTCTCTTTTTGAATCACAAGTCAAATATGTTTTAGGAGATCCTTTTTTTCCCTCCTCCTAGGTGATCAGGAGATGCCTTTTAATGTGCATCAGTGAGGTTTTGTGGCCTGCGGAGGTTGGTGGCCCTGCTGCAAGCGTATAATATGAAGACGCATTGTATGTAAATTACTGCTTAGTTAAAACAATGATCATGGGGCGTATCATCTTACCTGCATCAGCTGTAGTTCCTGTTTACGAGTAAATAGAGAGCTCATGTGCTCTGCTAACAGCCTTTTGCAAGTGTCGGATATACACCCATGTACTCCTGTTAATTTGCACAGATGATATTGTTAATGCCATTTTGAAAGAGTTTTCTGCGCTATCGACGGCTGTGTAAAACCCGATGATCTACTTTCTGACCATCCGCCTGTACCCCCCCCCCCCCAATTCAGGGCGGTTGACCCGTGTAACTTGTGTACAATTCAGACACGAATATGGAAAAAGCAGATCATGCTTCTTTAGTTAAATAGTTATGAATAATTAATGTGTGTCAGAAAGTAATGGTGGAGCAATTTTGCAGATATATTTTTCGTATACCAAGGTTTATGGGTCATGTGATGTCAAGAAAATGGAATTATTATTATCACTATTATCAATATAAAAGGACCGTTCAGCTTAACCTTTCGTGCACAGAAATAGTGTAATTAGCAAAGATCTAGGAAATAGAGTAATTAACCAAGATCTTTAGCGGCATTTTAAATGGCCTAGTCTAAAGAGTGCATCTATGAACTAAAAATCGTTGATGCATTTCGCTTCCACTTCGCATTCCCTCGTCTCTTTTTAATAGACCGTGGGTGTAATTGGCCCCGTTCATTCCATTTTTGTTTTACTGGCATCATCTAGTAAATGTCCTTGAGCTAGAATTTGTGTTTGATTGAACTCACAGCTCGGCTCTGCATAATATCCACCATTAGTCGCCCGACCCACTGCACTTTTAGTAGGTTAATGAACCCACGAGGGACTCCTGTGCACCCAAACTCTTCTCCCCTTCTCTCTATCGTGCTCTTCTTTTTAATGCAATATCATCGTTTGAGGAGAACGTGGCCACTAACGATGGATGGAACCGCGCGGAGATTGGCTCTCATAACAAGGATGTGTCGAAAGAAGTGATTCTGGAAATGGTATTATGGATGCTGGGCAAATATGGGGAGAAGCCGATTGTGGAGTGATATTTAGATGGATAATGCCGTGGCTGGGGGAATAATGATTATCATCTAATGGATGTAGTAGAATCCATTTGCGTGACATACAAAACATCTCTCTTGTGCTTTGGGTGGGATTCGTAAAAGCACTGTGGCTTGCAGTGGGATAGAAATATGCTTTATTTTATTTATTTTTTAAAATCTTTGTTGCACATTTGATAAGGAACCTATATTCATCTCTTGTCTGATCACAGACATGGACATACTGTTCTTTTTCCTTCCTGTGTGTTACTCATATACATGTCCAATTTCAATTATTATTTTAATATACACACTGTTGAAATCAAAAGGAACATAAAGTTTGAATTGAATTGAATTGAAGATTCTTTCAGTGCTAGGTAGTACAGTAGTCAGCTATATGTTGTTACTGGAGTTAGCATTATCTATGGAGAAAAAACCCCCCAAGAAACTTTAACAATATCTAATTGTAATATATGTATAAATCAAATGTATGTACACTGGAATGCAATGTTATATTTTGAAAAAAAAGTTAAATCCTCCCTTTAAAGACTAGGAGATACATAGAAAACATGAACATTTGTACCTCTCTGTATAGCATGATATTAAGATTGAGATGGGTTTAAGTTATATGTAAATGCTATTTTGTCTGTGCAATTATTGTATTATACTGAGGAAGTATACAGCTGAACATATAGAATTATGAATTACATCACATATTTTCAAGTTTTACTCTGCTAGCTTGAGATATACAATATATGTAACAGGGCCACATGATTGCACTTATAGCGAGTAACAGAACTTGGAACCAAAGCTGAAGGATTTCTCCGTACTGGAGTGCTAGTGCATGCTGTTTCTACTTCAGGGAAGATGTAGAAAATTGTTAAGCAATATTGAAAAGAAGGAAATAAATAGCACTTGAAATTTTTTTCTTCTAAATTTGTGACTTATGCCGCTGGTAATATTGGAAAACAGGTGACAAGTGTGATGTCCATTATGCTGACCCAGTTTCCCATTTAGGGAACAAAATTGACAATGTCCCTAGTGTCCCCCCCCCCCCTTCTTCCCCCCAAGCATAAATATGATGGGAGGTGGATACGATTCTTGTGTTCTGATAGAGAGGCAGTCTGATGGGTATCTAGCACGTGTGTGTGATGACCTGTCATGTAGATTTGAGACATTAAAGGACAAGTTCACCTTCATAAAGTAGGCATGTGGGTTGAGTGAATGCAGCAATATAAGTAGAACACATCAGTGAGAGTTTTAGGAAAATCGGACAATCCGTTCAAAAGTTATGAATTTTTGAAGTTTCTGCTCACTCAAGACTGATTGAGAAGACTACTAAAGCTTGTGATGTCACATGTGTACAACGATATAAAGAAAGAGTAAAGAGAATTCAACATATTCATATTTTCACTTTTCTCGCATAACAAAAGAACACTTGACTTCTCTCTTTCAGAAGGCAGGGGGAATAATATTGCCCTTAACAAATGTCAGTAACAAGTCGAAGAAATGTGCACTTTATTCAAAAAGTTAAGTTCTGTGAAATTTTCTTTTTATTTTCTTTATATCATTGTACGCATATGACATCATACACTGTGGTAGTCTTCTCATCCAGCAGTGACTGCGCAGATACTTTAAAAATTCATAACTTTTGAACGGATTGTCCGATTTTCCCCAAATTTTCACTAATATGTTTTACTAATATTGTTGCATTCACACAATCCACATTTATATGAAGGTGGACTTGTTCTTTAGATAGCAAGGCAGCGGATTAAAAAAAAAAAAAGGTTAAGGTATATAATGCAAGCACATACCAGCACAGAAGACATTTGCAATTAATTTCTTTTCTTTTTTTCTACCTTTCATTTGCTGTATTTTTTCATGTCTTCATCTTCTTATAACCATGCATCTCTGGTCCTTACTTCCTTGAAATCTTTCTTTCTTCCTCAATTCTGAGTACCGGTATGAAAGCACATTTAATGTGCAGAGAATGCTCATCATACAATGCAGGGATTTTGCTAGAATGAGAGATAATCTGTAGTTGCGATGGTTACTAGTACCTCATATGATAGAATGAACCATAATACCACCGGTAGATGTAATGTGTATCCACTTACTGCAACTGAATGTGGATTTGAATCGAAAGTGAGACGCGAGCCTGTGTGAAAATTAAACATTGAGCCCTCAGCCAGTTTCTAACGTGACGGGATAATATGCAGTTGCATGTATTTCATGCAGCTGCAACTTTCTCCTCGATTCTTGTTTTCGTCGGCACTTGTGAATCATCAAAACAAGGAAATTACTTCATTGAAGATCTCCCATGCTAAATGTCCCTGGGCGGAGGGAGGAAAGGAATTGGGGGGGGGGGGGGAGGGAGGGGGAGGGGTGAGGGGAAGGATGGAAGTTGGGGAAAAGAGGGAGAACTCTTTGAGAGAGGGATAGAACTTTGGGGGTAGTCACCATTGGGGGTAGTCACCATTTAGGCATAGTTACTATTTTAGAAAGCTTTCCCATGTTGAATGATCCAGTTGTTTCATTTGGTTTGTAAGAGCAGTTATTCAAAGTTACATGTATGCCACAGTTGAGACCAAACTGCCTCTGTATTTTGCAAATGACCAAGCAGCTGTTTTTATGTCTAATTTTAATGACACTTCAAACATTCTAGTTTAATTTTCATTCTGCTTATCGGAGTCAATGATTGTAAAGTTTTGATTCTTGACTCTTAAACTGAAATCACCAACTGCTTTTGGTTTCCTCCTCAATGTGGCTCAATAGCAATGAAAGTAAAACTATAGTGCATTCACTGTCTAGCCTGCCTTTAAAGAGTAAAATTGCTAATGCATTATAAGTAAGAGACCCATTCTCTTGGAAGTAGGATTTCTGCCTATCCTGCATTTTGTAATATTATGTAGCAAGCTTTGCAAACACTATCATTTTCCACAGAATTATTGTGTGAAGATTTGCTTGGTTTTTCTCTCCCCAGATTCCCCCCCCCCCCAAAAAAAAAAGTAAATGAAGATGGATATTTACGTTTCTGTGACAGTCTAGTTGGCTTGGTTTTAAGCTGATAATTCGTTGCACTATTTATGCCCTTATAGTAATCTTCAATGATAAATAACTGGCAATGCACATGAAAAGCAGAAACACTAGTAATAAGTCAGGAAAAATGTTGATTCTGTGTGATTTCAGTGTTTTAAATTGACACATAAAGGGAATCGGCATAAAATTCTTGTTTAAGAGAGAAAGAGAGAGAGAGACCAAATAATCCAGGTCGATAATATTGGAGGTGTGCTCACGTGAAATTATGGCCAAATATTTCCCAAGCTTGGGAGAATGGTTGTCGAGGGGTGTCAGCTTGGATGCTTTGCTCCAACACGGAAGTGATTTGGTAGGCAAACTGAACTGCTGCGCTGAAATGTCAATTCCCATGAGTCACTTGATCTATCATCTGGAATTCGCCGATGTCGAGGGGGAAACTTGGCGGTGACTGAGCCGAGCGGCTAAAAACGGAGAAAAGGGAAGAGAAAGTTGATGAGCATTAGCCCCCCTCAAAGTATGGGCTAAATGGCTGCCCATTTATGACTATGTGAGGATTTGCAAAGAGCCGTGCAGAAGTGATTAGCCGGATAGGTCAGGCTGTGGGCAGGGTTTAACGAGTGTTTGCAGCCATTCCCGTTCTCCAGTCTATCGTGTGCCTAGTTACATGAAGAGAAAAGAAAAATTAGTCTCCATCATGCCCCTTCTCCATGAAAGAAATCGACAAGAAGAAACGGGATGTCCCTAGAGGTTGGGGATGGGGTTAGAGAAATGGCTCCCAAACTAGCTTTAGAGATAGACAAGTTTTAGGAGAACGTGGAGTTCGCTGAACAAGAATACAGCAAGGCAGAAGCAGGCAAGAAAAATCCATCTGTGTAATTTGACAGAGAGCAAAACCATCAAATGCTTCCTTGCAGGCAAAAAAGAATACGGAGGCACAAAAGGAAGATGAGCAGAAAGAGAAACGTGATATCAGTGCTGGAAATAAGACTGGAAATGAAGGGAGAGTGAGAGGGGAAAAAATGGAATAAAGTTGAGACTGTGTGTCCAGATTCTTACCAGAGAACAAAAGCAACAAGAGAAGGAACGTGCTCGCCCCCTGTTCCATTATTCATGGCAGGGAAGATTTCCTGAATCTAGACGCCTCGGGCGTGAAATGACAAACTTGTTACCATTCTAGCAGTGATATATTATTTTTTCTCCCCAGTAGTAACTTTTCCACGGAGGTCTCCCGCCTCATCATCGCGCTCTCTCCTGTTTTCTGTTGTTTTGGCCGCCTCATCTTTTTTCTTCTTCTTTTTCTTGCGGCGGGGGACAATGTTCAATATGCACATTTTGGTTTTACCCTCCCGCAAGGATCTTGCGCACTCCATCAACGTAGCTTGTGCATGCCACCTAATGCTCATGCCACTGATTACACATGCATTTTGCGTATTTATATACACCATATATTGCGATTACTCACACATAAAGAACTTTTTGACAATATTCTTTGTTTTGCAGCAAAGTATGATCATTTTCAAATATTACTTTTGTGTCATTCACAATGAAATCATGCTGGATAAAGAACTATCATTAAACAAATAGTTGAATTGTGCTCCTGCTTTTATCCAATTTTTTTTTTTCAGCTTCAGCATGTGGCATACAAGTGTACATAGGAAAGTTGAATTAATTTTTCTCGACAGTAATATGCCTATCATACAGCGTTCATCCTGAACTCGGCATCATCGCTGTATATATATATATTTTTTTTTAAGAATTAAATATTTAAATATTTTGTGATGTTATGTGCTGTGTGTTGCAAGAAAATATGACTTACAAGCTACTGGTTTTTCCAGAAACAGGTCACAAGGTAATGTCTGGTATTAACTCAAGTGCCGTGAGAAGGATATAAAGATATGGGCCTCATAGCAATTTTATGTCAGATTTGTTAATATGTCTTTTAGTATCCTTTATCAGTTTCAGATTTATTCCACATATGCTCAATTCATTTCTGACAGGAACCTCTGGTTTCTTTGTTACAAGAAAATCAATTGCTTGCACATTATTAGATTCTTGAATGTCGGGAGCGTGACAATATTGTAAAACAAAATGCCTGTAAGGGTGTACATGAAGCAGAAACAAACAAACAGACAAACAAGCATAAAAACAATCACATGCAAACAAATAAAAAAGGAGCATGTACAAATGTATAGAGTGAGTAAAGGAATCCTTGCAATCTGATTGGTTGATACATTGTAGGTGAAGTCATGCATGTTTCTTTCAATAGTTCATTCCAAGTAACCAAATGATTTTGTGCTTGAAGTAAACATTTTATGTTTCTGGTAGAAAGAGCTTCATGCTTTCAGTGATTTTATTTTTTTTTTTCTCGAGGCAGTCAGTGCTTCTTTTTATGCCTTTTTTATAAAACAAATGATGCACAGCTTTATCAAAGTGCATTGATGCAGAGTTGTGTGCATATAGTAATTTTGGAATTGTTTAAAATATTCTTTTTGTGCCTGCATCCCGAAGTCATTTCAAAAAGTTGCCATTTGCACACAATCCAAACTAATGCACTTAAACTTGTGTATAACTTTTGTATTGTATCTGTTTATGCAGTAATCAATCAGTCAGAAAGTAATGAAAGGATTCCTTGTGATTTGTCTTATGAGATTAGAACTCATGAAGTTCAAATTTCACTACAATGTCTAAAGTCTATTTTGTGCATGATGTAGAACAATAGGTAAACATGCAGATGGGCAGGATGGTGTACTATTACAAGCAGGTCTGGTCGGTGCATGTACAAATAACTTCGCCTTCACTCTCTCTGTGGTTGAAGGGATTCTACATACACACCATATGTGGTTCTGTGGTTGAGTGCCCGTAGCATTTGGGATTGAATGGAGGAATGATAAAAAGCAATAAAACTGTTCATCATAATTTCATTTTTTTTTTCTTGATAATCACTCCTGACTTCAAAGGACAGTATTTTTGGAGTTTATGACATACATATGTATGATATTCACTCTGCAATGCTTGTATGAATGTACGAGGGATTTTAGTTAGGAGTGACATTTTTTTTTGTCTACTTATTGAGGTGCTGTACATTTTGTTTTATCTGTTTTCTTCAATATTGAATTTCCTCTGTTTCTTGTAGGCATCGATGTGCTATGTTGACATTGATGGCCCCTACATTGAGCTGCCTGAAGAGCTGCCAAAGTTCCCCAACAAACAGACTCTCATCCGCGATGTCAACAACCTCATCCAAAAGCACAAGCAGCAGCCGGACAACTCGCCGTCCCGCACCGCGCCCCCTACCACGTCGACAAAGACGACGACATCCACGCTCACTCGGAACAAGGTCAACGACTTCGACTGGTCGCAGGTGCAGGCAGAGGTCACGCTCATCACAGCACTGAATCAGAACCTGGAGGGCAGTGTGGACGGTGACCAGGACAGCTCATACTTCAGCTCGCCAAGCCGCGGAGAGAGCCCCACGGCAGGACTGCCCAACAAGGCCGAGTTCATGCGCAACAACGAGATCGTCTCGCGGGTGGCCGAGATCGCCCAGCGCACGGGAGTCATCTCGTCCATCGCGGACTACGAGAACGAGAACGAGATGGAGCCGTCGAATCTGAGCGAGGAGGAGCAGGAGCACAGGGCCTATGTGGCCATGCTGACCCTCAACTGTGCAATACGAGAGGTGTTCCTGCGACAGATGGTGGTCCTGCTCCGCAACTATGAGACGTTCATCATCCAGCCCCGGGTGAACAGCCTGGATGTCTGGTCCAACAACCGGGATCAGATGCAGAACTTTGATAAGGTCAATAAGAGTCCACTCTTGATTCTAGCAGTAAATGCCTGTGATCACCTTTAGTGATATTGCTTCCCAGTGCTTTAAGTGAATCTGAGATATAAAAGCATTAAAAGTTTCTAACAGTCAATCACATGATAACTACAGATATCCTCTTTAACATAGCCTGGCAAAAAAAACGAAGTATGTAGGAGATTAGTGAATTAAGAATAACAAACACAGATATGGATGTGTTATACAGTTGTAGGTGTGAAGATTATAGTATCATACACGCACACATACACAGAGCAAACAACAATTTGCATCTTGCTTCTTTTTGACCTTTATACATTGTACTTTATTTCCCTTGCAGAATGCCTTTCTTGCCGACACCCCCGAGCTCCATCTTCCGTTCCTCTCGCCATTCCTGGAGACGCAGCTCTTTGCCTCCTTCATCGACAACAAGATCATCTCCAACTGGGAGGAGAAGGACCAGGCGCTGAGCATCTTTGACGAGAGGGTGGAGCAGTTTCCGTCCAGCTCGCCGCAGACTCCGACCACAGAGGGCGCTTCGTTTGTCAGTGAAGCAGGTGAGCTGCTGGTATTTACTGTAAAACGAGGAATGTTTGCTTGCGTTTTTATTTCGCGAATTTCGCGAGCGCCAAGATTCGCAGAATTTAAATGCACGCGAAAGTTCTTGTGTACACTATATGCATTGAATGGCAGTGGCAATTCGCGAAAATTTCATGCCACGAAAAAAGCTGTCGGCTCCAAATCGCGAAATTTTCATGTTGCGAATGTATTGTGTTTTACAGTATTCTGTTCAATGGAAATGCTGCTCATTGCTTCACCTGTGGCTTTTCAAGACTTTGCAATCCTTGAAATCATATCATCATCCTCCAAATGCTCGTTGCAATTATAGAACTATTGTACTTGTACTGACATTTCTTGTTACTCTGCCATTAGTTTCTATCATTGCTGACTGGTGACCCCTGGTATCTTTCTTCATTTGCGTTCGACAGAGGAGCTGATCCGGAGGAGGGCGACCAATGTGGACCACACCCCTTGCCCGCCCCGCGCCCTGCCTGTCGACTCCAGCCACGTGCCGGACTTCTTCCCCATGCTCCAGGATGATGTGCTCCTCAAACCGCCCTTCCCCAATGGGTATGAAGGATACATCGTCCCCAAGCTTAATACCCCACGCCCTTTGCCAGTCATGCCAGTAATTTACGGGGCAGTGTGTTTACTAGTGCCAGGATTACTATCTGAATGTTTGTAGTAGGGTATCCCTTCTCTCTTGAAGAGTGCCGAAGGACACTGTTTGCCTCTGAAGTTATGTCCTCTAACCCCTTAAAGCATCAGATTATGGTGAAAATGACATCACTAAACCAAGTTTTGTGCATCTATGAAGTAATGTTTGAGGCTCTCTTCACCACAAAATACCATTTACATCGTATACCAGCAGGTTGCCAGTGGTACATACTTTCGGGTGATCTCAAGTAACCATTAGATGTGCTATGTATGCACTCCTTAAATCCCCCAAGCTTACTGCTGGAGCTACTAGTTTCCTGTGAGCAGTGGATCAATGAATTAGTCTGCATTGCAATAAATGGACGGCACCTGCTTGTTCCAATATCCCATTCCTGCGTCAATCATTCTGTATCTCTGACTACAATCTCAAAAGAGCTGCAGACACACACTTAGTCATGTTTCCCCCTGACGTCATACACTGCTATTTCAGGAAAGACTGGGGGCTGGATTTGACAAAAACCGGTCCCTGTAGCTTATGTTTTGAGTCACATCCAGATGCACAAAAACTGGCAACTGGCCACAGAATGAGATTTAAGACTGCTGCAAAGATGTTGTGCAGATGATATGCCAACAGAAATATAATATTAAAGAGAAATGCAAGCACAGCAGCAAACACTTCGCAATTGCCATGCAAGTTTTTTTAATCAAGAAAAGATTGCTAAAGAAAATGTGGCGGAAGAAAGGAATGAAGGAGAGGTATGCGTGTTGCAATGGGACTCTGAAGTAATCGTGAGAGAGCTGTATTCAATGCGGTCCTGTTGCCACGCCCACTTACATTTAATCATCATTTTCTCGTCGACAGGAGGAGCAGACACAAGAACAACGCGTGGTGGAGAAAGAACGAGAGACAGCAGCAGCACTCGGAGCACCTCAATCTCCAGCCTCACGAGAGAGAGGTGAGGGGTGGGACAAATGAAAGGATACTCTTTAACCAGAAAGTTTCGTGTTCGTAAAACTTTCGTGAATTTTGCGAGGAGCCAAGATTCGTGAGAGTAAAATGCACACAAAAGTGTTTGTCTACACACTGCATTGAATGCCAGTGGCAATTTGTAAATTTGTAAATTTCAGCTCCAATTTTATGAATGTTTCTTGTTTTTCAGTTAGCGGTAGACTCAAGGAAAAAGGACCCCGCCGGCTCTGGGAAAAATATTAGTCTCATCTGCACAGAGCTTCACGGATGGAGAATAGGATTCCGAGTAGAAGTAGACTCCTTTGCAGTGTACAACATCGTCCTGTCGTACTGTTCACTAAATGCAATTTATGTCTGTAATATAAAAAAAAAGAAGACAATGATAGAAGAAACTTGAGTCGAACAAATATGCTACAAAGCTCCTTTTAACCTATGATCACTTCAGTATATTGTTACTTTGTTTTGAAAGGAGATTTTGAAAAAGATAAGAAATAAAGATCGTTTCCTGGATGGGTAAGCAAATAACATTGTACGTCTTTAACAGAAGTATGGGATCTTGAAATGTCAGTGATCAGGTATTTTAACAACTCTTGCAAACATTTTTTGTCACATTACAGAAATACCTGTTGCATGCCAAGAAGCCGGTCAGGCAAGCCGTTCTGACGCACTACGACCAGAAGAAGGCCAATCAGCAGTTTGTGGAGGAGCTACTCAAAGAGTGTAAAATAAAGGTACTGACAGTTGAGGACTTCACTCTAGACAGTCATTCATGTTGGTTTAGGAGTAGAATATACAAAGTTTTCAAGAAATGGACAGAGAGTGACCACAAACTTTTGATGAACTTGAATGGCTGGTTGAAAGTTTTGTTGATGAATGAACGTTTTAAGAAGGCTTAGCTATATCTTTGCATTTCTTCTGCTTTTATGGCCAACTATTTTTCTTTCACAAGAAACTTTTCTTCATCCACACATTCATTACACCAGTACACCCATCATAGGTCCAACATGCTACTGTTTTATGAAATATTGACCTATTATTGATGATATATTCTAGCATGGTTTTTCAGTTTGGTGTTACAGAAACTTTTGTAGGATAAAGATAGAGATCTCGCTTTGTCTCATATATAAATAACTTTCCTAAAAGAGACATCAGGAGGTAGATGTAGATTAGAGATATATTTAGCTGTTGGTTAACCTTTTGGTTTGTTGGTTTATGTGTTTCAGTTGGATTTACTGTAAATTACCTGGTAACTACATCAATTGTGTGCCTGTATCTAATAGTGTAGATGAATTGTACCTTCCTCTACAGTCCTATCCATGATACTTACAGGGTGTTCACATGCAAAAAAATTATACTAAAACGGTATAGCTATACTAAACTGGTATTGCTATTCAATGAATTTATACATCTCAATGCTGACTAACGAAATGATGTATAATGAAACGATGATCAGAGCATTGTTTCGAACTAGAACTTGATAACGAATCAGCATTCCATCATGATCATGTGCGTCTGAACGAATGGCGACGATAAAACAGTATAACTTGGCAGGGCTTGATGTGAGCGCAAGCGAAAGTTGACCGTATACCTGTCACTCGTGACAACGTCATGATCATAACAATATGCGCAGTGGGAAACTGCGTATCTATACGACGGTTTCCAGAACAGTCTGTTGGCTATACAGTGATTCTTTATATGTCATTTCTTTATTGAGTTTTGGCATAAACTGGTTTTGCGTCTGAAAAGGGGGTGAGACTGCAATACCCTGTATCTGAGTGGGGAATAAAAAAGGAAATTACACTTTGTGCTATGTTCACACAGACCAAGAAGATGCTGGTCTTCAAGATGGGGCAGGAGGCAATAGAACTGGGCCACGGCGACATCAACCGCTCCGGTGTGGAGGAGAACACTCTGATCGCGAGTCTCTGCGACTTACTGGAGAGGATATTCAGCCACGGCTGCAGGTCGAAAAAACAGGTAATGGGTCATCACGGTTATGCCTGAAAGCACACATGTGTGATACAGTATACTATACATGTCATGGCTGCAGCCTTGAAATGTGCAGCATGTCTTTTGTGAATATTATTCATTTCTAAAAAGTCTTGTTTGTATATTGCAACTGATGTGAGACTGATGTATTCTCATATAGTGGAATAAACAACTTGTTTATGTGATAAAGAAAAAGAAGACAATCTCTGAATGGATATTGATATGTTTTAATTCAGGACGTATTCTTTCTCATGTCAGAGACCTTTGTGTGGACAAAATTTCTGAAAATGAACGACCATTTAGATTGACAGGATATGATGTATAATCATGGAAAATCAACACTTCTCACAATTTAATATAATAGCAATGGGTATTCATTGTGAACAATGCAAACTGTTCGAGATACAAGTAAAATTTTACAATTTATATACAACATAATATGCACATGGGCATACCTGACATGTATGTAGATGTTGATAGTATGGAATAGGTGTTGGTGAGGGATATTTGTCATCTTTGGCGAAATAAAGGGATTTGAATTGACTATATTGCTTTTCTGTGTTCACAGAGTAAGAGCGCCCTCTGGTGGCATCTACTCAGCTACCGGCGCTTCCGGCAGAAGAAGAAAGCATCGTCCGAACAGAATCTAGCTATGCATGGTGAGTAATCGATATACATGTTTACCTCCACAAAATAAAAGGTTGAAGTTTATATGTCTAGCAACACACAAGTTTATTTATTGGCCATCCTTTTGCCCATATGCACACAAATGTGATAAAATGGAGGAATGTGTGTGAATGAATGATGCTACTCAGCAACAGCATGGTATGGGGTTTAGTGTCAATCATGTGACCTGTAGTATGTTTTGTTATGTTTCAGCGTAAAATTCTACCTGATTAGATATTTTCCTCTAGCCATCACATTCAGAGACAGTTGATTTCTTCCAGTGTTTTTGTTTTGTTTTGTTTTATGGTATTTTTTTTTATCTCTCATATGAATATTTTGATGTGTGGTGTGTGTTTACTACGTGACTGTCACTTCAAATCTCCATGAGATAGTGATATCTTGGTTCAGGACATCCCTTCTCAAACTAACCGCAGCAGTAGGAGCTGTCACCTTAACATCTCCTGTTCACGTCAAACACTTTCCTCATTCACCATTCAGCTACAGAGAGTTCTCCAAGACACCGGCGTGCCAGCGTGGCACCTGGCCAGCCCTTACCCGCCCTTCCCACGGACTTCAGCTTCGACCTTAGGTAAGAAAATTTAAGGCCGAAATTAAACATGAAAATGTTTTGATTCCTGGTGAAATGCTTCTTGTGTGAGCTTGTAAAGTGTTGCAGAACATAGATCTATTGGACTGTGAAATATTATGTTGATAAGGAGGTCAAATGTTTTGGCTTTATCATAACTCTAGGGTCCTCTCTCCCTCACTCTGTGTGTGTGTGTGTGTGTGTGTGTGTGTGGGTGGGTGTGTGTTTCTGTCTGTCTGTCTGTCTGTCTGTCTGTCTGTCTCTGTATCTTGTATCATCCTCCTCTGTGGTCTCTTCTTAGATGTATACCTAGGGAAGTGGATATGTGTATTTTACATCATATAGGAAAGCAAGCATGCCTGTGTAGTTGGACTTGAGTATGTGTGGTCCAGAAAGTCTCTGCTGATGTGAATTGCTCCCTTGGGATAGAACAGCGAATGCATTGTAAGAGGGCAGGTGTTCTGAGCTAGACCCAACTGTGGCAGCGATGAGTGAGGAGACTCCACCCCCTCCCCAATGATTATACCCCCGCCAAACGAAGTTTGAAGGGGGTATATAGGAATGATTTGCAATTGATTTCCTCTAAATTTTAGTCGGATAGAGGAAATGAGGAGTGTGTTCTGTTTGTGTGGATCTGATTTCATAAAGAGCTTGATAGCAGTAGTTGCAGTTACAGTGATTTTGTTTCATGACCATCCTACCAGCTGTGCAATGTCCAATCAGCCTCCAGTATTTCACTTGTTGCTATGGTAAATGCCAAATGTCTTGGCTTACTGCAGAATTGCAAACCGCTTGAAGGCACTGATCCCTGTGTTTGAGTGTTGGAATGTTGCAGCAGGGAAATTTGTGCTGAGATGAGAGTGCTAACGAGAACATACGATCTCACCTTTCTGGCCGGGAGGAAAATATTTGTGAAATGTGACACAATGTTTGTCTGCCGCCCTGGTCCTGTTGCCGTAAGAATCTGGGCAAGCTGCCAACGTACAGATCATCGTCAGAGAAATCAAGAGCTTGCCAGCATTTATTAAAGGGAAACTCAAACTCTAACTTTAAGTCGACTTGTATTAAAAGAATTGAAAATAAAGGAATGGAATAGTGCAAGTTTAATGGAAACTGAACCATGAAAAGTGAAGTTATGCAGTTTTAAGACCTTGTGTTTTAATGTCTTCAGCTGTTTGCTAGAAAATGTATATTTGATTGAATATATCTTCAATGATGCTTCTGTACAAAATAAAAAATATTTTTTTCCCTGTAGAATGAGCTCATTAAGAGCACAGATGAAAGAATAAGTGCTCTTCTTCAATTCCTGTACTTGGCTTCATCATTAGGCTTTTTTCCCTTCATGTTTATGAAACCAGGAACGTGGACAGAATGACCAACATCCGGACAGAAGTTGGCAAGTCGCGGGCCTTCGTCAGGCTGGCGTTGGAGCGGAAAGTGCTTCACAAACACATTAAGGAGCTGGTCTCGAACGATGAACTCCTCAAGTAAGACACCACACGGGAGGGGCAGAAATCAATGTTCAATGAGTCAAGTGTGCAGCATGAAAAGCATCACGTAGAGTTGACTGTTAATCATTAAAGTGAAGCTTTCCTACCAGTCATTGTTTTTCTCAATACTGTAGAGGTGCATTTTACTTTTATACTTCAATGCGGTGCACCTGGTGTTGCAGAAATCTTTAGTTTAGTCATTAGTTTATTTGTCTTTGATGCTGTTGAAACCACAGCAATTTCAGATGAAATAAACCTCTTCTCCTTTGCAAAATCAATCCACATCTGTTCAGACTGTAATAGTCAAGGATAGATGATGGGGCATTTTTTTTGGGGGGGGTTTTTGTAACCTATGCATTACTGGGTGCCTCTGTGTGACGGAACGGTGGGAGGCGACTAAACAGGTGCAAAGCCTTATGGTTGAATCATCACCGTGTTATCAGTACGGGGAGCCTTTGTCCTTAGTTTTGTCGGCGTTACATGCATGTATTTTTAGGAACTGATAACACCTTGATGCATAGTGTGATGTACAGTGTCTGTGGCATGTACCACTGATGCTCATGATCTTTAAACACATATGAGTTGGGTCAGGCTCATCAGTGTAGTCATACATCATTGATCTCAAGTGGGATAGAACAATACAGAAAAGAAATGTGAACAGGTTGAGCTGCTATTTTTATCCAGTTGTATTGCATTAACAATCCCTTTAGTTTAAAGGACTTTTAGGGCTGTGTAAGGTGATTAAGCTTGTTACAGCTTACATTGAGATCTCACCTGGTGATAACTGTGTGCAAACCGAATACAATTGCAGACATTTCATTCCGTTTGCAAAGGAAGGGAAACATGCAAAATGGTGTCATAAACTCTGATACTATCACATTCATGTTAAAAAATATACATGTATCCCATCTACATGCATTATGAGAAGCTCTATATATTTTATCCTTCAGCAAGTTGTAGTTCTCTTGCTTCCTAGAAGTCTGTATCTTTTGCCAAAATTAATTTTGCGCAAATTATTTGCCAATGAGATAGGCAGATATTCTACTGAAGCCATGCTAGATATGTAGGTCACCTTTGAATGTATTGAAGAGAGAAATCTTCTGAAAAAACATAAACCATTGTAAGTTCCCAATTAAACATTAATCTATTTTCTTCTTTTTACAGGAAGCGGTACCGCAGCGAGGCATTCCTGCGCTGTGAAGAAGAAAAAATGCAATTCCTGTACTACCTCCTCTCTCTCAATGCAGTTGACTTCCACTGTTTCACCAACTCCTTCCCTTCCACAGGTAAGGCGCCCTCTCTTGTTGAACAGATGAGAGGATATTGTCTCATTTGTTTCCATGAGATGTGACCCCCTCGTAGTCATGTACTCTGATGACCCGACAGTGATAACACACTTAATTATCAATACTGCAGTTGGATATGTCACAACAGTTGCTGTAACATGATCAGCTGTGCAAAGAATTGTTTCATTTCTTAATATCCACCTGTACTTTGTGACATTTGAAATTATGAAATATATTCATTATAATTCACTAAAATAAAAAACATCAATGAAAAAAAAAATTGATGTGTACAGATAATCATAAACTTTATTTGGGATCGCTTTTGTCTATGATGTTAAGCATACAATGTAAACAAACTTTTACTAGAACAGTCTTTAAACATTAGCTAAGTAAAGACATAGATCAATATTAGTTGTTATTGATGCATCATATAAAATCATCTTTGCGGTTGCTTTTACCATTGGATGATAAGAAAGGAGTGACATAAGAGAAATATATCCATATCTATTCTAATATACCTTCTCTTTCTTTCCTATTTCCCATCATCCCCAAGTTGTGACGTATCGTGTCCTCATTAACCAGAGCCGTAAGTTCCAGGCTCCGACGACAGCCAACCCCTGGATGTGTGTTACTGGAGAGATGCTTCAGACGCCTGTCATACACATACCAAAGAACGCTCAAGACTTCACCTTTCAGGTCAGTTTCTGCAACTTCACGATTAGTTGTCCTGCATTTATCTAAAACTACTGTTGTACAACCCCCACCACTACCGCTACTACGCCTACTGTAATGACAAGTGCTGCTGCTACTGTGACTACAAAGGGTGTAAAATATACTGAGTGGTTGCTTATGTTTATGCTCATTATATTGTGGTTTGTACCACAAATATTTTTGTGAATAAACTCGCTTAATTAGTGATTTTGCTGGAGTAGTGCTTCGTAAAAATAAGAAAAATGGTGAAACAACATTAAGGGCAAGTTGTGAGTATGTGCAGAATATTAATTGAATACACCTGTAGCTGATACGCATAAGTTTGTTAGCTGTACCGTGTTTGTTGAATTTTAGTAGCATAGATGAAGGTGTGTCTCCATAAAATTCAGGATTAATTTCTACAATGCTTTGTGATTTGATATTTGTCATTTTACCACATTTGGTTTGTTAAATCTCTCTCTTTGTTTGTTCCTTGTTACAGCATGCCAACCTCGGTGTGTTGACAACACTGAGAATCGGCCATGACAACGCGGGACTCTTACCCCGATGGCTGGTGGATTACATCTACATCAGGAATGACATCACGGGGCACGCATACAAGTGAGATATTCCTAGACATATCGAAAAGTGATTTATTCAAATTTTCTGCATTCATTACACTGGTCTTTCCCTAGTTACTGTTGGAACACATGCAGTTCTGTATATTAGTGTGATATGAATGTACACTCCAAGCTGCTGAAAGCCTTGTTGAATGTTGACCATTTTCACTGAGTTTTTAAATGCATCTTATTCACCTCATGTCAGGGTACAACCAACCTAGAGAGTACTGTCACCAAGTAGCCTATAATGTTGACAACTAATAAAAAAAAACCCAAACAAACTAAAAAGCAAGCTGTGAATGCAAACAGATGAGATGTATCAGCATATGACGGGTGTGTTAGTGGTCCAGATCCATTTGATTGATTCCCATGTTTCTTGGCTATCACAGGTTCCCCTGCGGTCGCTGGATCGGCCGCAACGTGGACGACGGCAGCCTGGAGCGGCTACTGGTGGCCGAGTTCATCCCGCCGGTCATCGACTACGAGGGGGACCACTTCTGGGGGTCGAACACCACGCCGCGCCGCACCCACACCCGACGCTCCAGCACCAGTGCTGCCAGCAGCTCCCCCTCGCCTCCCCCCAGGGTGCCCCAGAAGCTGGACCAGAACGCCATCCAGGAGCTCCTGACCGATGCTGTCAACAACATCGTCAAACACTTCTACAAACCCGAGAAGGAGGTGAGGCAAACACCATCAAATAGCTTAAAGGGATGGTATAGTTTTGGATGCGATGGCCAACTTCAGGTTTCCCCCATTTTTTTTCTTTAGATAATGAGTAACAGCTTATGACATATGAAAAAGCATACAACTCAACGAGGAATTCCAAGTTTATTTAATGAAAATTAGTGTTTAAATGGCTGCTAATAAAAGGTGGGACACACCTTTTATTAGGATTGCTTTGTTTTACTTTGTTTTTAGATATTTCAGCCATTTCAAAACTGATTTGCAGAAAATAAACTTTGAATTCCTGTTCAAATTGTATCCTCTTTGATATTTCATAAGCGGTTTTGTAATTTCCTTGCAAATTTCCCCTTCTTTGTGGGACTTCTGGATGAAACATTTTACTTCCAACATACCATATTTTCTGTTGCTCCTGGGATGAAACTTTGTGACTGGTTTTGACTAAGAAACCAGGCATATAGTACATGTTCATATGCATCATACCAATCTGGTACTAAGACAGGTATGGACTCTTTGCAAACACATGACAAATTACCATTCTACTTGTACATGCATCAGGACAAGCCATCAATATTCAGACCATAATATTTTGATGTAAATACACATCATTTCTCTGAAGGCATATGCCTGATGCTTCACTTAAAACCTGACACTGTTACTCAAGTGTTGTTTTTAGTTTGTTTATTTTTTTCTTCCATCTAGACAAGTGTATACTTAGTCAAATTCACAAAATTCTTCCGTCGAGATGTCTTTTTCAGATTACCCTACATCGACGAGTATGTATGTCCATGATTTCTTTTGTCATGGCTACTACTAAACACTGATCAATTCAGTACTTATTTACATTGATGTAGGGCGATTTGTTAATCAGTTGTGATTAAAAAAAAGAAGTGTTTACTTGTTTATAACTTTAGGAATCAGATTAACCCTGGACAGAATGGAATATGTTCGATAGATTACAAATATGTTTTTGTTTTCATGCTAGTATAGCAGAGCATGCAAGTATTCACTTTGGGAAATATTCTGCCTGTACAATATTTTTAAATATGATTAAACTTAGGATCCATATGTTGGATTTGCATTGTCATGTCATTTTTTTAAGTATTCCAATTCTTATTTCTCTTGCCATCTTCATACAAAATGTAGTCCACCTTTAGATGGTGTGTTAAAGAATGTACATGTATTCCCCACAAATGACAGCCACAGATATGCCTGATTGGATTGCTATGAGGCAATGTGAATGATGACATAACACTGACTCTTTTCACTCATTGCCCACAGCGAGGCCAACTGACCGTCCTACTGTGTGGAGAGAAGGGACTGGTCAAGTGCATGGAGCTGGTCCTGCAGTACGGCTTCCGCTCGGCCCGCCTCTTCCGCAACAACTTCTTCGTCTGGGACTTCCTGGGTAGGATGCTGCTCCTCAAATTTCATTTTGTCTCAGTTCAGAATCTACGTATACGTATGACAACTGATGGGCTGATTTTTCTTTAACACGCATTTTCCCATAGACACCTGCCCGAGTTTACTCTGGACTAGTCTTTAATGGGTTAAGGGGTAACAAATCACTTGGTCATAAGACTGCTGCTTCTGCCAAGCAGTCATCTTTTTTGCTGTTGTTGTCACAACAGTAGTGCTAATACTGTACATTGCATACAGAATTACATAAAAATTATATGAATATTACATAGTCAACCTTGCCTAAGTCGAATCTATTTGGACTGAAGAAATAGCTTGGCTTAGAGAAAATTTGACTTATGAGGGGTTAAAATCAATAGAATATAAAGTGAAAAGGACTTGAAAAGACCTTTGACTTAGGCGATTATTCGACTTATGTGAGGTCGACTTAAGCAAGGTTGACTGTATGAGGAAATAGTGAAAATCATGCGATTAAGTTAGATATACAAATTGACACTTACCAGAACGATTTTGATGCATTATTTATCATGTTATCAACTGAAATATGATGTAGAAAAGATGTATCGATGTCATTCATCCTCATTGTGTACAAAAATGAACTCATAATTTTCACTATTGTGGTGCATTTTTGAATAAGCATTCATGGTATATTCCTGTAATATGAATTAGTGTAAATGTGTTTTATATCTTTCTAAATCCACTTGTTGTACATGGCAAAGTCGTTCCAAGCACTTGAAGCATCGATCACCCTTCGTATTGTCTCTCCACCCAAATACAGAGAAAGTGGCACGGTATCTAGACAGCCTAGACCAGGACGAGGAGGGGAGATTCAGCTCGAGACAAGAGAAACGGGCGCGGCGCACCTTCTGTCGCACCCTGCACCAGATCAACACCTACGCCCAGACAGTGGGGAAGGATGGCAAGTTCCAGCTCCTCGTCTGCCTTGGTGTCAGGTGAGAACATTGACCACCTCTCATTCTCTGATAAAGATGTCCATGCTGATGAATGAAGACACTACTACCACTTTTAATTCTGCTACTCCCACTTCTCTTACTAGCGATATGGCAATGATGTAGCAGAGTCGGTGGTGTGTTTGCCTCACAATCCAATTGCTCGGGTTTGATTCCCGGTGAGTCTAGCTGAGCAATGTTGTGTGTAGTCATGCCATCCCCTTTTGCAAGAGGCAAAAACACTCTGTCCTTGAGATAGGACAATAGAGGTCTTGTGTGCTGGAAATCATGACAAATGCAAGTAGAATACCTCACTTCATTCATTATCGCAAAGAGTAGGGTTCTAACCTGGTGAAGTGATCCAACCACATACCCCAGGCAGGAAAACTAGTGAATGATGCCAACCCCTCGTGGTTTGACCAAGGTGACCCAGACACAGTGTGCCATACAAAGAAGAAGAAAACTAATGATAATAATGACATGATTATGATGATGATGATATTTATATTGATTTCATTTGACACAAGTCCTCGCCAAGCACAGACTGTCAAAGTGTCCTTTCACGGAGTTGTTGCTAGTTCACAATCACTAATACGTTTTCAAATGCATTTTTGCAGATGAGAAAATGTTACCAAGAAATGACACCTTCTCCCCCCCCCTTTTCTCTTTCTCTCTTGCTCCCATCCTCCTCACCCACCTCCCCCTACTCCTCCCCATCTCATTCCTTCTCCCCTTTCCACTCCCCTCCTCTTTCCCCCCTACAGGGACCACCTTCTCCACCAGTGGCTGCCAGTCCTTGCGGAGACGCCGGTGACGAGCAACATGTACGACGAGTGCTCCTTCTTCCACAGCCAGCCCAACTTAGACTTCCTCTGCAGCCTGCTCATGCAGCTAGATGAATTCAACATCTTGCTGGAGGCATCCGTCACCAAGGGCATCGAGTTATGATAGCGACCACCGACGGAAGGGCCTCGCACCTCGTGAAGCCCTTGAAGGACACACGATGCAGACTCAGACACACACACTAAATGTGAACCGACACGTACAGCATACACTCACAGTCACAGTAATGTGGGGACTCGTTAGTTTTTTTCAGGATGGGAATTCAAGGGCATTATGATGTCAAATGTAAGGAAGGACCTCTAACGTGAATGCTCATCCTTCAAAATACATGCAGACAGACTCACTGACAAACTGACACATATACCCCCACAATGCATATATGCATTCACAAAGATACGGACCTTACAGTATTCCAGGAGGGAATTCTGTTTTCGAAAATAGCCAAATTTTTCCAATCAGTCCAGCCCATACTCCTTGTTACCATCATGATTATGTAATAATGCATTTGTTGCAAATATAATTCTAGCTTTTATGCTACCACCATAAGGAGATCAAAACTACTTTTGCGCCATCATGAGCCACAATTAAGGAAAATGTGATCAAAGTGTGGATGCAAGAAATGGTGAAATTTCAAATATTTCGGAGACCCCCAATTGTTTTACAGGTTAGAAGAAATCAAATGTGTCTGTGATTTTGGGGGTTTGTTGTTGTTGTTGTGACAGAAACATGGCTAGGATATTCAGAGAATGGAGCCCTGCTTTCTGTGCAAGAAGGAACAGCAATGAACAAAGAAAGGAGAAAAAAGTTGCTCCCATAAGACTGATAAATGATGGTTTGTGAATTTGTCTAAAACTGACAACTATTCAACGATTCAGATGCGAGAGCTGTAAGACACGGAGTCTGAAGTCGTACGGAGTGATGATCGTTGCTGGCGTTGTACATGAACTTTTCTTGCAAGCTTTCACTCTCTGTGTTGTAGCAGAAGCAGTGAAATCTCCTGTAGTATGGGTATCAGGGATCGTGTGTTAACTCTGAATCTCATAGCATTATATACAATGTGTACACACACACACACACAAATATATATATATATACCTATATATTTCCATACGATTGCCTTTGTAATTCTATTTTGGCATCTTTCACATTAGTGTGAAGCGCTGCCAATTCAATATAGGGTGTTTTTGTACAGACATTAAAGAAAAAAAAATTGAAAAAAAGACAGAAAATAACATGCAGCGTAATACCACTCAGGAAGACAAGCAAATTTCTAGTCAACTTTTTCCACATTTACGGCTCGATTTTTATACACAACTCTTTCAGTTTAGATTTTTCTGACAGAGAGAGAAAATGAGCAGATTATTCATATTCTTTACATGAATGTCAAAACAGAGATGACTAGTTTTAGACAGATGTGCATTTTTTCATACCTTGTACATATAAATACACACACTTGTAGATAATGTGTTGTACTCTGTGCGGAAACTTTTGACTTGTGTCGGAAAGGAGCACATGAAATACTCTTCCTTCATGCGTTTAGGAAGGCCGGTGACCAAATTGTCAAAATGGCTACAGAGCTTGGCGTTCATGGCTGTTTGTGATTGCTTTGTTGATATCAAAAGAGAATAAGAGAGAGTGAGAGAGAGAGAAGGAGTGAATGGGATAAAGTGGAAGAGTGCGAGAGAAGAAATAAGTAATGGAGAAAAATCAATGCTACTTCATGTTTTGTGGCCAACAACAATATCTTGTACCAGTAACTGGTCAACAAATCACACACGCAGTATTTTAGACTTCACAGATTGTTCATTGCCCTGTCTGACTGTCGTTGTATGTCATATATCTCCATGCCGAATTGCAGTGAATTAGCAGCGAATGACTGGATAGCTGTGTTGATAACATGTAGTATTTAATACGAGTGTATTACTGTGTACACTTTTGGGCTGTGTGGCTTTTACTTCACGCATGTCTTAGAGCCGCCAATTTTATGAGCCTAAACAATGATCAGCTACAAAATTCATGTCTGTGATTTCAAATTTTGTAAGAGAAAATTTGAGTTTGTTTGTTTGTTTTTTGTTTTGTAAAAAAAAAAAGAACTTGAACTGTTCAAATTGCAAGATGTATTGATTTATCGCTGTATGTCTGCAAAGTTCTGTTGAATAGGCTATAATCTATCCATTGCAAAATCCTGCTGAAATGGATGAAAACTTCAAAAAAACAGAAAGAAAAATATTGTGTGCATACCAAACCTGTAGAAGTAGTAACGATTATTGCAATTGAGTGTGTTACTATCAACATTCTGTTCTTGTAATGTTGCATTGACTTTTGCTGATTTTATCAAATTTCATCCATGTCTTTATTTAATGTGTTGTGTTGGAAGGGAACCCATTTGTTGGGTATTTCCTTGGTTTCCACACCATCCAAGTTATTGCCCGTCAAAAGAAAAAGAACTTCTTGCCAGCTATTTATGATTTTACACAAATACATTTTAGTTTTTGTGATGTACAGATGTAGGGGAGAGAAGAACTGAAGACTAAGATATTGTTTTCCCTTCATAGAGCTGTGTTGTTTTGTAGACAAGACCTCAAATTTGCCGAATAGAATTGCCTCGTTGTCACTACATGATTGTGCTAATTTGATTCGCTGCGAATAATGTCCGAAATATTTACATGACAGAAATATATGACCCTCAAGGAAGCAGTAGCAGATTGTTGCATCAGTATTAATAGGCAAATGTGGTAGCCACGAATCACTGATATTTTCTGTCTGATAATGCATTGCTGTAAACCAACCAGTAATGAGAAATTGCCACTGACTTTTGCTGATAACTTATCACAGTTAATACAGGGAGCAGGGACTTCCTACTCGTTACTTCTCAGCAGATATTCTAAAATAAGATGGATAGTGTTAAAGATCATGATATACTAGTCAAAGATGCAGCCAGCATATCCATAGAATACCAAAGTGTGATGGCATAGCTATTCATCACCATGGAAACTGGTTCTGAACTGGTTCTGAACAACCTCACCTGGCCCAAGTGTGTATATGCACACCTGATTCCAACCCAAGCCATATCAAAAGACCTTGATACCATCACTTTGGTCCTTAACTTTGTCCAGCAAATAAATTGTGGTGATTCTTTTTTTTTTTTTTGGGGGGGGGGGGGGGGGGGCTGGGGGAGGGGGGGGGGGAGGAGTTCTGGAGGTATATTTCTTCTTTTTTTTTTTAATATAGATACATGTATATGTATTTAGTGGCTAGTCTATTTTCAGGCCTCCTTGGGAACTCTTGCCCTTGCCACTTGAATGGCATCAGTCACTTAAAGGGGTCCGCAGAGAGCTCAGTTTTAAAGATATGGTCATGATAATTGGTTATTTTCAAAGCACCTTTCTAGATTAAAAAGCAGCTTATGTCTCTGCACAACATTACCGTCCATGTGAGTTCATCGAAAGTTGCTTATTATTTAGTTCCATCATGTACCACAAATTGCAGTGAAAGATTTGCCATAGCAAAAAACGATGGGTTTTCAGATATGGCCACACTATTAAGTATACTTCACCCTCCCAAGATGTTTTGTTGCTTATTTTGTCTAGTGTGATACAGATTTTTATTCTCTCTCATTAATATAATGCAGTGTATTCTATGTTACTCCCAAAGCATTTATTTTCCTATGTTTTAGTTTATGCTTGTGTTTGTGAAAGCCTGCTTTGACAGAAGTGTGTGGCACGAATCAGTCGCAGACGTACGTTATTGAAGAGCTATTGACATATTTCATCCATTAAATAGATGACACATTTTAGTGCTGCCCATACGTGGCCAAGGCATTTCTTCGACTTGTGTTGAATTGGTTTGATGTTCTTGTGTTCTATGGTAGAAATGTGGCATTTCTCTTTTTGTTGTATAAACATGTTCATCTATCTTACGGTCGGTCTGTATGAAATTCAGAATCGGAAGCTTGATTTTTTTCACTGGTACTGTAACCCAAAAGTCTTGACTTTTGCTCATATTGACTTGAAGTGTTTTCCCCTCTGTTAATGGGAATGGGCTCTTTCACCACTGTCATGGGTTCAAAGGCATCAAGATTTGATCATTTCATTTGAATAATGGCTCTGCTTGTACAACACAGTATGAAAATTGGTTGTTTTGACACAGCAGTGGCTGTCTTGAAAATCAAAGGGAAGCTGCTGAAAAAATACTTCCATGGATATTGCCCCAGAACCGTCTCACGATTCGCAATGTGCAGGTTCTCTTTATGTAGTTCGCAAGAACAAGTATTGATAAAACCTTAAGATGTTATGGAATTGAGTCGTAAATGTCACATCTTTTTCTGGGCCAGAGCTGTTGCATCCATGAAGAGTGGATTCGCCGTTCAGGCGATATACATGATTTTCTGAAGGCAGTCATATTTTTTTTTTCATCTCAGAGATGATTTCGGGCCAACAGACCACCAGAGGGTGAACTGCAAAGCAATACTTGTTGGTCCCCAAACCAACCACTGCCAAAGGGTGGAGGAAAGAAGAAGGAAATCGAGTGTAGTAGTGGGCAGAATCTTGTTCAGAAGATTTGAGAAGGCATCTGTGTTTTCCTTGTATCACAGTAGCTTGGGAAGACTTTGAAATCATGGTCAGTGTTTGTATTGTTGGAATTTTCAATGAAATGTGCAAGAATGGGTAAACGGAAAAAAAAAAATCAAAAAGAAAAGAAAGAATGATGGAAAAGTGATCTCTTGTAAGTTGACTCCAAACAGGTGTTCCTCTCTTCGAAAGTATGCTGACGATTTATCACAAGTTTACAAAATCAGGTGTTTTGTAAGAACTTTTTACAAAAAACAGAAAAAGCGAGTAGTCACTCAGCCAATTTTTGATGGGTTTTATTCACCTACCGACATCATGTATTATAAACTGTTTGATACCACACTGAGACAGAGGCAAAGAAAAAGAGATTTATATTAAAAGTGCCAAAACAAAAGAAAGAAGACCCAGTCTGTGTGATTTATTTGTGTTCATGTCCTGGCTAAGAATCCATGTAGAAATATATTGTACATGTACATGTACGTAGCTCACATTCCATATTTGTCATTTAAAGGACAAGTTCACCTTCATTAACTAAGGATTGAGAGAATGTAGCAATATTAGTAGAACACATCATTGAAAGTTTGAGGAAAATCGGACAATCCGTTCAAAAGTTATGAATTTTTGAAGTTTTTGTGCAGTCACCGCTGGATGAGAAGACTACTGCAGTGTATGATGTCACATGCGTACAACAATATAAGGAAAATATAAAGAGAATTTCACAAAATTTCATCTTTTGAAAAAAGTACACATTCCCTTGACTCGTTACTGACATATGTTATGGGTAATATTATTCCCATTGCCTTTAGAAAGAGGCAAGTCAAGTGCTCTTTTATTATGCCAAAAAAGTGAAAATATGTTGAATTTTCTTTACATTTTCTTTATACTCTTGTACTCATATGACATCACGAGCCTTAGTAGTCTCCCCATCCAGCGGTTCCAACACAAAAATTTTAAAAATTCGTAACTTTTGCATTGATCATCCAATTTTCCTCAAACTTTCACTGATGTGTTCTACTAATATTGCTGCATTCTCTCAATCCTTATGTTTATGAGTGTGAACTTGTCCTTTAAAGCCAAAACGTTGTAGCTCTTGTAGGCTTGCAGAACTGTCAATTTTTGCTCTAATCTGTACACTTATGTTTAAAAGAAAAAGGTGTGAAAGAATGCCATTAGGTTACTGTTGGGTGACAGAAATAAGAAATATCAACTAAAAAGGTTCACCAGATATACACATATACTATGTTTCAGAGCTTACTTGATAATGGTTGCTACGAAAAGTTTAACATTCAATAACATGGATTACAATATACAAAGTACATACATATATATATATCTGGCCATAGCGGTATCCATCGCTCGCGAGAGTGAATGCATACCGTTTGTCCTGCGTGCAATTCAATACTACTGCTTGGCCACGATTTGATCATCATGAACCAGCAGCATTCTACACACCATATTGCCTGAGCCCGGGAGGGCACTTGCAGAATAAAAGTGGGTAAACCAACTTTTATTTCATACTCTTTGATCTCAAAATACTACAAAACATCTTGATACATTATCCTGGCAAGTTTCTTGGTAGATCATTCCAATACAATAGCAAGCAAATTCCAGATGGTGGAAGAAGGATGTTAAGGTCCCGCGGAGTACTAGCAATTACCAAGACAGACAGTGGTTAATGATACATAGATCTACTTTCCTTTCTTTTTAAGATTTAAGATATAATTACAATCAATTGTAAAATGTCCAATTGGATCTTTAAAAGATTTTAAATCTAAGAGAAGATTTACTTTAAATCTTACATTGATGCTAAGAACAAAGTGCTCCAATTTTTCAGTAACTGTTTTTCATCTTTCGTATCTTTTTTTTTTTTTGGGGGGGGGGGGGATGCAACCTTCTTGTATACCTGAATTGGGCACAAATGTTAATTCTTATCATGGCATGCTGACCATTATAACTATAAAAAGTTTCATCATAATTATGACATTGATGACGGTAGGTACAACTACAACATATACATTTCTGTTCACGTGAACTAGCTGAGAAAAAGCATATAAGTTGTATACCTCAAGAATATGATGGGATATGTGCGAATATGAGTGTATGTGTGTGTGTGTGTATACATTCTGTTGAGCAAACAAAAACTATGACAGAAGACTGTATACGAATAATGAATTTCATAAGTGCAATGGACAAAATATTTAATGAGAAAGATGAAATAATCAATTCAACTTGGCTGCACCTCATTGAATGGATCAATAATTTCATCTTTCACTGAATGAAATATTCTGTCCTTTGCACAAATGAATCATCATTTGTTTTATATAACACCTAAAAATAGATCCTTGTCATTTCCCATTTTATGAATTTAGAAACAAGAGAGAAGGGATTTACATTTTGGTGTGCATCACTGGTTGCATGCACACTGTAAACGCAAGCATTTTAAGTATGTAGTGTGCCAGGCTATTACATAATACTCACAGTAAGATGGGACAAATGATCAATATCAAACAACCAATCAAACGACAAGGATCTATCAAGGAATTATATAAAATATTTGCTACCACTCATACAATGTACAATTGTATTACTCCACACAACTTCGATTCTTCCTTTCCATATATTTTATTTGAAAGAACAGACAACATATACATATATAAATAACATCACATGTACATGTCAATGTATAGATTACATAAGGCATCTTTGGATTTACTATATGTTTCATTTTTATTCTCCTTTACCATGAAATACATATATACATACGTATATATAATCTGCAGAAAAATTGTACCGAAAATACTTTATACCTGTACATCTCTATCACATTTTTTTTCCCCCACAAAAAGGTCTTCCTTATAATTACACATGTGATCCTGGATGGCTTTAACATTTTAATTACTGTTCGTTTGTTTCTTAAGAATCATGTTTTCCATCACCGAAAATATGTTTTCAATGTGTTTGCAAACAAATGAGAGCTACCTGGTACGTAGGATGTGATGGGTGTATTTGCCCTATTATTTACTGGCACCTCTTTGAACAACTTGTTTCTTAGAGAACTACAGGCAGGTTATTATGAAGTTCCACATTCTGGACAACTACATGTACCTTGGATAGATCACTAACCGTGTCTATAATGGGGTAACAGGAATCAGTATGAAGTGCAAATCACTGAGTAATTATGACGATCATTAATAAAAGAGAGAGAAAAACTACAAAATCCTCCCAAGATGAGAAGGGGATGGTAGGAAAAGGAGATTTCTACATGCTGTTGCACGCACACTGCAAATTAATTCCTCTCTTTCTTGAGCAAGTCAGTGTGATAAGCAAAGCACATCCTCTGTGAAATGTTTGGTAATAGGGTCATCTGTAAGTTAACAGTTGTCAAACTGCAGAGGTGAGTCTGGGAGGCGCATTGGTATGTAATAAATGTATCTCTGTCTTATTTGTGCTTGGCATGCTCTTCTAACTATTAGGCAGTCAGTTTAATGAATAGTTGCATGCTATGTTTCTGGTATGGGGTGCATCATTGATAGGCACATTTATTCACAATATCACTCTTTAAAAGCACATTAAAAAAAATTCTACGCTGGAATGCCGTTTGCAAAAGACTTGTATTCGGGGAAAAAATGACACAACTACCCTAAAAGGTAAAAGTGCAGTCCTTTGTGGGATAAGTGCTTTCAAGTCATTTTGTACATAGAAATTACATCTTTGCAGTATTTTCTTTTTATGTAGTATAACTGTCGCAATTTTAATACAGATGGCAGCGATCTTTGTATTCTAGAGAGATAAAAAGATGGTGTACTGATATGGTACTAGCGTAAGAGAACACATGTTGACATATATGTCAACTTCTGTGATGTGTGTAATCTGTTTGTGTTTTTGTGTGGGTGTGGGTGTGGGTGTGTTTGTTTGTGTGTTGGGAACAGGGGTGTCTTGCACAGAAGTATGCCCCATTGAATGCATATTGTTCTATACAAACCACAACATCCAAATGTAGAATAGTGGTCATTCTGCTACATAATTTGAGATGGTTGGAAGACATGAAACATATCACAAAAGGTGAAAAAGTCAATTCTGCAAAAATGCTAAAATCATTGGAAAAAGAGCAAGAATTCTTTGCTTAATTTAGGATATAGTATTCTGCAAACACCATATGCAAACAAAATTGAACAAAGCATTTCATCAAATTCAAACTGTAGTGCAATACCTGCATCAAGCCAAATCAGGCCGCATAATAAGGTGCACATTGCGGTACAGTGTATGTTGTACAAAAATCTCAATGTACATATTATACATACACATGTAGTTGCTCAAAAGGCTTATTGGTCTCTTCACTTCACATGAACTATTTGGGGGAAAAGACAATACAAAAGTGAAATGTGATGAGGGAGACATGTACTACCCCACATTGAGAGATTTGCAGAAGAGAGTATGTGTAGAAAAAAACCCACCCCCAACCTTCAAGGACATTCATTGCATCCTACACCATTCTGCAAAGACAAGTACTGGTGCTCTTCTTCCTTTTTCTCGAAACCTTTTCCACCAGAGATACATAGTGTATGTATACACAGCCTGCACATGGGTCCGCACTTACTGTATGTTCAATCCATCAAAATTCAAGCTCGTAGTACATGCTCAAGCCCCATTTTTGCCATCAGCCTGAAATGTCTCTATTCCGTGTTCTGGGTAATAACTGAAATATGAGATTGTTCAGAACAAGTTTCCATGGCGATGAATGGCTATGACATCACACTATGGTACTCTTATAATCTGCATTTCTCAACCTTTTTCAACCGAAGGCCCGCTTTGGCTCCTACAAATTATTTCAAGGCTCATAGTTAGGTAGATCAAATACTAACCTTTTTTATCATATTTCGATTGACATAGCAGCCCACCTGTGAGAGCTGTGTGGACCACCCGGTTGACAAGCAGGGCTCTACAGCACCCTGTGATCTTCATACAGAGTACCAACATTGACAAAACTCTGAAAAGTATTGAATGACACAGATTGGTTTGTATTTGCTAAGGCATAGACTACACTTTATGAAATTGCATAATATCACCTCACAGGCTATACATCATTGATAATCGATATAGCCAACCCACACAATAACAAAATGCATATTGAACAATGCAATAATAAAAAAAAAAAGACTATCACATCACATCCAGATCAGAAGTAGTACTAGATAACTGTCATAGAATAGGAAATATATTATATACTTTTTTTTCTTCTTTATCATCCTGCCATGCACAGCATGGAAATCAATGCAAAAAGGAGTAAGTAAATTTGACCTTAGTGAAAACAAAGTTCATTCATCCTACTTGTAACAATATTGCTTGCTCACTTCTTTCTAATACTCACAATCACAGGTAAACATGTACATCACTATATACAGTTAACATTGCAAAAAAAAAGAGGTGTACAATTACTATGCTCATACAGTCACAGGTAGACCCAGCGGACAAAAATACACGAGAACATGTCATTTGCGCCCCCCCCCCCCATTTGCTTGTATTGTTTCCATTTTTTCTTCTTACAACAGAAACGAACATATTCATGAACAGCTGGAGGACCTGAGGTATGAAGTGAAAAAGCTTATGAAAAGAATTCACCACTGACACAACACAAGGAAAATGATGAACTCCTACCACCTGCAAAAAACTGTTGGCACTGACTGGACAGGTTATCTGCATGTAGAAAAGTGTGTGCTGGATCTGAATTCTGAACCTCACTTGAATCATTCCATGTTCTCACTTGTAACTCACTTTATTTCACTGTAATTTTGCAACTCACAGAGTGAACAAATTCATTACACTCAGAAACACAGAGATACGCAAATTCAATAGACAAATTCCATTTTGTTTTAAATAAGAATGCTTGCTGTGCTGTGAAAATTAGCGAGGTTGATGTACTTTTTGGTGGGGGTAGAAAATTTACATAAATGTCATCAGTCCATATCTACCAATGCTGGATACACAGAATGTACATACACATACAAAGTGCAAGGCTAAATAAACTTGTAGAAAAATATACATAGAATCCGGAACACTAGCGGAATAATCTTAATGAAATTTGCATGACTATAAAGTCTACAATTTCTGCACCTTTTCTTGAACCAAGATACATATAAAGACAGACACCAAATTGTCAGTTTGAGTTTTGCATACTTTCTATGCATACATGCAAATGCAAGAGTTGATATTTACACCTATATTGTACCTCTTAATTGTACCACTTTGCATTTTCCAATTATACAGTAGATAGATATATTCCATTCATAGGATATCAATAATGATATATTCATATTGCTATAAAATAAAGCGGTGAACTGGAACACTGTATGTACAAGACAGCACCCAGGACAGACATTTGAAAGTTTCACAGACACAGTCAAGAAGGCTGTCAGGATGAGGCAAATTAGAGCTGAAGGACATCTTTTACCTTCCATTTGTGGTCTGTGTGATACAGTACATCCTTTGACTCCTGTGGATTATCTATCACTGTACATTTTTGCCAAGAGCTCTGTTACAGTAATTGATGCACCATGACCATTTACACATATGTATCAAAGAAGAATTCTCCACAACCACCCCTCAAAACACAAGGCACAAAGTTTCAAGGACAGCACAAAAGGCAAATTCAATTGAATGTGGCTCAAGTTCTGATGGCAAATGTTCATTAAGATCTGAGTCCTCCATTCACCCCTGAGATAATGTATTTGTACAAAGCCTTTTGTCAATATCAGCTGAAGAACAATCTATCACACTGAAATGGCTTCTGAAATTTCATAGAGAAGTTGGTTACAACAAGTGGTTACGCACACGTCCTCAACTTGATAAGTTGCCTATAAAGCTCCACAACACACATACATCATGTAACTCTATAACATAGCACCTTTCATCACAAAATGCATCTTCACCCTTCTCTCTTCCATACTGACACCAATTTTGTTTTTCTATTTATCTGCCTCAATCAGTGGAAATTCCATGCGTGCCTGCTGCCATTGGATATTTATGCCCCCTCTGTTTTTGTTTTTGACGTACAATTATATTCCTGACTGGCTTACACAACTCTTCGTTTTCACACAAGCAGGTACATGTACAGAGTTTGTTGACGTCTCAAGGAATTTGTGACAATTTCTCCTCTCTAGAGAGAGAGAAAGAGAGAAAGACAGGGAGAAAAAAAAATGCTTGCTTCCTAGGGCAGCTCTTGTAGTTCCACAATTTCTGAGTTCTGGCATAGAGGGAGTAGTGAAGCCACAGATAAAATGGAATCAAGATTGTCCACCTGCAGTGTTCTGGTTGTCATGTTCCTTGCTATCACAGCATCCCTTTGTATCTGCACTACCTTCACGGCAGCAGCCCCTTGGTTGACGACTACTGCTTTCTCCATGAATGGACGCATCAACCATATCACCTACTTGTGCACGTGAGGGTTCAACATTAATGGCAAAGCATCATTTGTCATTCATTTCACACTACTGTTATTCCATGAATGTTGAGAGCAGGGCAGGAAATCACGTTGGTACCAGAGTGGCCAAGTCTCTGGGAAGGTCTGTCCTCGTCATCATTCATTGCATTGATCCAACTGCACTCATCACAAGCAGGGCAGTCATTCTTGCCTTCAGCTTCTAGAATTCTCATTCACATGGACATACATGTAGTCAAGAATCTGGGTCTGAACCAGCAGACCAGGAAAAGAATTCTTCAAATCAGATACTTTGATTCCTTCCCTCTCCACCTCCCTTGTGCAGATGACAGGACAACTGAGATATCTATCTTCAGACATGAGTTCAGTGCAACATGAGCAGTATTGTAATGTGCAAATGAAGTGGGGCAGTAGGAAATTCAGGAGGACTTCTAATTGATACCATCAATCTAAGAGTCTCAAAGAACCTCCGCAGTGCATCTTTTTTCTTTTTCAATCACAACATGGAAGATGTTTGTCAAATGATCAGCATCGGTGTCAAATGGAGCTTTATGTCAAAATGTCATGTAGGAAAGAGGATCACGTAAACACACACACAAGCACCAAAGCAATGTCTCTGTCTTTCCTGCAGAAAAAAACATGACATGTGTTGAGTCCAGCAGCGCGGGGGCAGAGTTGTCGATGTGGGCTACGTCGGAGGTGGCAGGGGGTTGGAGAGACCCGTGTAGGGGGCCAGAATGGTCTTGAAGGACTCCCAGAGGTCGGACCGGATAATCAGTCCTCCCTGGCAGCGCTCAACGGGCAGCAGCGTCCACACGATGCTAATCAGGGCCAGGAGGAAGAGGGCTCCGGTGAGGAACAGACGCCCCAAGCGGCTGGCCTGGGACCAGGGGATGTTCCTGGAGTATTGCTGCAGCCACCTGATGACGGGTTGCTTGTCACTGTCAACGGCAAAAGAAACAAATAAAGATATTATCCTTTGCAAGACATGTTTTCTGTATGTGATGTCACTGATATTACACTCTCTGAAAATAATATGACATAATATGCCTCTGCTAGTGACACACGTTTGGTTTATCTTGTAAAGAGAGCAAAACGTAGCACCAAACCTATTCATTGGTTGTGAGAAAAGACACATGAAAGGAGGCTTGGCAGCTCTCTGGGTACGATACTGACAGAACAAAGTCACTTAATAGGAAGCACTCTAGAGTATGTCATTCCTAAATCAGGAAGACATTTGCTTTCTCTTGTCGGGACCAAAAGAAAAAAGAAAAGAAATATGTTTTAAGGAGCCTCAAGCAGAATCTGGGAAACTGGATGGTTCTCTAGATATGGTTTGGCAATAATATGAGACAGATGGATGATGCCTCTACACAAGGGCTTTATAAACCCAGCCTGAATCCAGTGCTGACCTCTTTTTCAGAGTGTCCTCTTCCTCCTCATCATCCGCCGCCTCCATGATCTCTTCCAGGTTCTCACACAGCACCCTCTGTTGTTCCCGCAGGTCACTCAGCTCTTGAGAAATCTGCGACCGTACCCCTTGCTCAAACCTGATGGATAAATGATCAGAAGAACATGTATCAAATAACACACAATCATAAAATGGAACAAAGTGCAGAAAGAGAAAAATCTAACAAAACAAAAGCTACACAGCATTGGCAGAATCTCATTTCATTAGAACATTCATGGACTCACTTTTCAAACATGGGTGAATTTGACAAGAGGTTTTTAAGTGCACAAGACAGTTAAAGATTGGCCCTGAATCCATACAAAATGTTTGCTTAAGATTAACCTGATAAATCTACATTTTAAAAAAAATCCAAAGAATATCAACAGAATCCATGTGACAGGCATGGCTTATCCCTGAGCATATTTTTGCCCACCCAAAAAACTTTGGCAATGTCGTAAGATTTGATAAATACACTTTGTAGGTGGGCCAAAAATTATCATGAGACAGCACTTTGCCCTTACCCTTCTTGGAAGATTTCCATTTCTTGCTTGCTCTTCTCCTGGGGCACCACTGGTTCCCCTTCAGGGCTGCTTGCTGGCTCAGGAGTCATGGGGGAGGGGCAGGGAGATGCCGAGCCTGTGGGGCTGGGGACGGGAGACTTGCTGAAGGAGGTTTGAGATTCGCTGGACAGCGACCTCGTCGGAGACATCGGATGTTCGGAAACTCGCAGGGCCGGACTGGACAGAGAGATGCTGGAAGTGAAGATTAAAACAGGACAAAACAACACAAATCATGAGACAACATCTCATAAATCCTGGAAGATGAGAAGAGAAAGAGATTGAAGTATACACATTGTTGGTGACTATGTGCATTAATTCTACCCCCCCCCCAAAAAAAAAAAACAAAAACAAAAACAACAACAACAACAACAAACAATAGCAAACAAGCATTCAGAGCTATATAGGTCAATTGCAAGGCTCCCACATCATTCTGGGTTTTTTTATACAAATGCCCTTTTTGTCATGAAAATCAAATTCATTACATGAGGTAACATAAACTGTCAGAATTGGCAGTAATTCAAGAAGAATTCTTTCCATTTCCTCACACATGTACAGTTTGTCAAAAATCCAAGGTTACCTCAACATGCATTTTGGGATTGTTTTACAAAACTGTAAGTGAGAGTGAAACTTGGCAAAACTATCCTTTCCATGCTTGTTTTTTGTAAGTCTTACTTTCAAGGACTGGGTCTTAAAAGAGAAATGCTCATTTATCAAATATTTCCCCCATTCCCCCACACAAATTCCTGGTATCAAGAGTAGCTGGTGTGGTTCGGTGGATATGACCACTGACTATACACCCTGATGTTCCTGGTTTGAAACCCTTGCTGCAGTGGTTGCCCCCCCCCCCCTCCCCCCACGCACACACCCAGCAAGGCACTTTACCATCATTGCATCTTTCTTCTAAGGGGACTCAAGGTCATCTGTCTCATAGCTGCCTGCTTATAAGCATATATTCAGTGCTTCCTTAGCACTCAATCAGCTCAACTCAACTCAACCGGCTCAACTACAATAGAAACTCAACTCAACTCAACTCAACTCAACTCAACTCAATTCAATGCAAAGAGTCTCCCATAATCCTCACCTCAGCTTCTTCTTGGGCTTGTCTGGCATCCCTAGCCTGGGGCTGGTAGTACCTCCCCTGCTGGTCTCGTCCCCCTCCTTCTCCTTGTGGGTGTCCAGAATGCTCCGCCCACCCAGCAGACCTGGCCCCATGGAGCTCCTGTCCATAATGGCAGCATTGGCCAATGAGGCGAAGCGGCCACGCCCATCCTGTGCAACACACAAGAAAAAAAAAAAGAAACAATGCATTACATAAACCCACAGATTCCATGTCAATAACTGAGTAAGGGCAAAATGACACAACTAATAGCAATACTTGACATTACTGCATTAATGTGCATAAAAAAAGAAACCACAGCCACAAAGGTTTTGCCTTCCATCATGAACGTCATTCATATTCTTTCTCATAGGCTGGTTTACTTGATATGAAAAAGGACGCCCATGAATATTTTTTTTTTTCTTAGAAAAGTGAACAACAAATTTTCAATTCATCTGTGCAATCAAGTGCATTGCTGGACAAAAAAGTTTATTTTGCATGCATTAATTGTTGCTATGCTGGACAAACATCTGGGAAGTTTTTTTGTGGTCCGATGAATATGTGTACAATTTGAATACTACCTTTTGTAGTACATTGTATGTTGGTAGATTGGCCTATCTTATGACAATGTGAGGGCAAAAAAGAAAAAAAAAGAAAAACATAAGGAGACAAAGAAAATATAAGAAACAGAAAGAGATTATCAAGTGCTGTTACTGCTAATTTCTAAGACCCTTTGACTTATTGCATTCTGCCCAATGAGCTGGATTTTATAATTATTCAAAACAGTACCCAGCTGTAATTATGAAAGCTCACTTGTACACATGTAGGAGAGTTTAAGGTTTGGAGGGAGTCTGGCTTAATCACCTAAAGTGTATGGACTTGTTAAACATCATATCAAGTGTTCCCAGAAAACAAAAACAAAAGGAAACACAGATAACCACTCACACACACACAAACACACAAACACACAAACAAATAGAGAGAAAATGTGCCCATACACATAAATAACAAACAAACAAATGAACAAACCAACCTTAGAGAGCACTTTACAGTTTCTTTCAAGAACAGAGGGTGCTCTATATAATCGAATGTATATAAGCTAGCTGTAAGGTACACAGAGCAGAGACTTTATTGAGGCTGATATCGCAGTCCAGTCAGAAATGTTGGGTCTTACTGATTCTGTTGTGTCTCTCATAAGGATATAGATTGCCTTATTTATTTTCATTGTACTTGAACAGAATTTGATGTGATTATGGGCCACTGAAAAATAGGATACCCTGGGAGTGCTCCATAACACTGCATTACCATAACAACACTGTTCACATGAAGACAAGACACAGAACAAACGCAACACAAAGACAACACAAACAAAATAACACATATAAACACATCCATAAAGTCACTGGTTCACATACCCTAAACATCTCAAATGAAAAATAAAATGCATTTTTGCCATGCAGACAAAAAGATAGGCCTATGGTAATTTCTTGCTAGGGAAAAGTAAAATCTGAATACAGCAAACATGCCATTTTTACATATTCTGCAGCAAAGGTGGAATGATCTCACAAACAAGCAAGAGTAAACATACTACACAATAGAAACGAATGAGTGCACAACACAAACAATGAAAAAGGACAAGGACCTCCACAAATCCACACAATGGCACTAGGTACACAGTATTACCCTAATAACTGTGTGTACCACAAAACAAACAGTAGACGTGACATTAGGTTTACAATAATGCACAATGATTCATCATGTACATATAATGAACATGACTTTATGAGATAAAAATTATAGCAGATTGTGCAATACAGTTGTCAAGCAAGGGGGAAAAAAAATAAAACCACACAATCATGCAGCACTCAAGCAACCAGCAAAGTACATCTGTAGAGAGAGCAGAGTAACAAGGGCTTCAGTTTAAGCTCATTGCATTGCAAAACTACTATACTGTAGTTGGGTGTACTCAAAATTACACAGGAACATGTGTCTAAACACTGTGTCTACCATCTTGTCTATTCAAAAAGAAGAACAAAATCAAGTTTAGGAGATCTTGAAGAGCAAGAAGCAAGTCACTATACTGCAATACCGTTAATCTTCACTATCGTTAACTCAATTAAAGTATACAGTGTATGTACACTGGGACAGGTATACAACTACAAAAATTCACATGAACGAAACTCTTGAATTTCTTTGCAGGTCACCTCATGTTATTCATATCACGACCCTTAAAAAGGGTAAAAATATTATATGGCTCCAGCATGATTGAACATCCTTGTCATTTCATAACATTTCTGTGATCAAGATATATTGCAAGCACATCACAAATGCATAATAGGAGGGAAACTGAATGTCAAGGGTAAATATATGCATGTACATATGTATGTGTAGTAATAGAGTATGTGTCTGTATAACGTGTACACATTGCTTTATACAGAACCCTGTTATTTCTTATGAAGTGATTATTTGCAATGGAATGAATGCAAATCAGGAATATTCACAATGTATATTTTGTACATAATACTGGAAGGGAGGGATCAGCCAAGGCCTCCTGCATGGCGTGTGAAATGGGATTACACTTGCATAATAGGATGACAAAAAGCAATGGCTTGGACTATTAAAGCGGGAACTGGGTTTCCTCCTTTGTTTGTATCATATTATGAGATAATTAACACAAAAAGCCGAACGAGTGCCAGAACGGCGAGATGCTGATCACATTGCCATTGTGTGTAGTACTGTGATGACAGGAATAGTAAGATGAAAAAAGTGTATTATTTCTCTGACTGCATAGACAAAGACTTGCCCCTGATAAGGCCATGTCAAAATTGATTATCTTTTAAAATTGGACAAAGTACCATGTAAGGAGAAGATACCAGTGTCAATTCAGCAGGCAATGTTCAATTGCCAGTATGATTAGAACTTCATCAAAAAGGAAGGAATCTATAAATATGACTGATCTCCCACATTTCTTTTTCTGAGCACAAAATCACTTTGAAGGAGAGCATATCAAACCCGCTATTTTAGTTGTCACAAAGTTCATCATGTTGAAATATGAGTGCTGATGCTTAAAAAGACACGATGTGTCATATTTGTACTCAAGAGGCAACAATATTTTCTGACATTTTACTAACAGTCATGGACTACTGTTCGTCAAAAGTATGTCATTTCTATAGGTACCCCCCTGTGAGACTTGGTGATGCATGCTTCATCCTCAAAACTTACTCTTTTTCCTGGATCAACAAAATCACCGAGACTTGTTCTTGAGTACATTACCAACCCCGTAAATTACAAGTGTTGTATAAGGATATTGAGACAGAAAAATATCTGTGGGTGTAAAATGTATGCAACATGCATACTGTAAGTAATGCAGAAACATTACTTGCTTTAAAAATGTGAAACGGTATAACACCTGCCATCATGATAAATTCAGCTGGATGGTTTGAGTATGGCAAACTATCACTTAAATGCAATGACTCGATCACTTTTTAATACAGCAGAACGTGATAATACACTTGTTACTACACTTTGGAGGAACCATAAGGTCGCCCACATTTTCAGACGTTAAGAATTCAGGGGTAACCAGGTTCAAGTGATAAGTTCCTATGTACAGTGAATTCTCGAACATAAACCAATAACAACTAACATATTTCCACATGAAAGAGAAAAGACCAGTCTAAGATTTTGGAAGCCAAACATGCATTAATTAGCACATTTAACAATAGATAAACCACCACTGTGCAAACTTTGGCAATGTGCTGTACACAAAAATACAGGAGAAAATTAGGTAATCAGAAATATACTGCACTGTCATATCGCTTGATAGCTTGAAATGATAGCTCATGCAGTTACGGTCATACACGATGTACTACGTCTGAGCAGGGAAGTCCATGTAGTGCACAGCAAAAGCTGGTGAACGGGTGAAATCATAATAAAAAAAGTATATGTGTACGGGAGGGAGGAATACTTGACTGTATTCCTTGGAATGTACAAAATGTGCAAAAGTACAGGTATTATTCTTCAATCTTACCTTTCTCATGAACTGAAGTGACTTTGTACCAATTGCAACAGGCACACTCAGTGCCCGATTGTGATTTGTGGCATGTGTCTATATCATTGCCAACAAAGGGACAAATAAAATATAACAAATAAAACAATGATTCTCCAACGTAATTGAATGTAATATAACATAGCATAAAGGTGTACATCAGTGAGCATATGTACCTATCCTTCCTTCCTTCATTCTCTTAATGTTTGATTTCCACCCATGCCTTTCATCTGTGTTTATGGTCCACTTTGTTTGTGTAATGCTTCTTTTTTTCCTCCATATCGAGCACCGTTGAATTCACCTTGCGCTCTTATAAAATGTACATACTGATATTACTGTTCATGATTAATCCTAGGAAATTTTCATTTTTCTTCCTCTCGAGTGATGAAAAAAAAATCCTGAAAACATGGAAGACAAAAAAAATAAATAAATAAAAAACTGAAAGCCACAGACTACTTACCATCTATATATACTGTAGTTCAATAACATATCTTTACATGTACAAGTGTACAATGTATATCACTGGCTTTTTGGGTAGTGTAAAGAATAAAGGTGTAAATGGACTCATTTATCACTGTTCAAGAATAAAAATGTCAACTCTGGTGATGTTTCCTCGTTTCAAAACACTGATGACCTATAAATGAATTCCTGTTTTCCCCAAACTAGTGTCACTCTGATCAAAGAGTATGGTATCACATGCTGTGGAATAGCCTGTGTATCATACAGCACAGAGTAGAGAGAATGCAAGGTATCAAGCTAGCCCACCAGGATATGCATGTATGGTTACACACTGAAATCTCCATAGCATAAGGAGTGAGATACAGTCTGAAATAGATAATCAAGGAAGCCTATCGATCCAGTTGGCAATGTAACAGGAAATGTGAAACACAGAAACCCGACCAAATTTTTGACGGACAATATCGCTACACCACTTGACAAGGAAGGCCTGTGATAAACACTTATTTGGGTTTTTTTTTTTTTTGCAGCTAAGCTGCTTCCATAACATCTATGGTACAAGAAATCAGTAAAACATGATTTTTTTTTTTTTGGTTCTTTTCTTTAGATTTAAAAAGGACTAGGCTAAATATGAGTCCCGATCTGATAACACCTTTGCCCTTGTCCGCTGCATGTACAATGTATTCAAATACCCATAACTTCAGCTGAAAACCAGTACCTTGTCTCACACCACCACCGACAGAAATCCAGCACACTCTGATGACAATAAAACTTGGCATCTTTATGTGCAAGATTGAAGATTGGCATTTGATTTTGGACAGAAGCCTTTGTTCTATGAAACAATGTGCCTGTTTTATTTTTATGTGTATTTTGTTCCTTTGTGCTGAGTGAATGGGAATTCTGCTTTAACCAGTAGTATATGCATTACAGTTTATGCACTGACAGACAAAGCAGCCTTACAATTTGATCTTGACTTATGACCTATGACCTGTGATCAATCAACAAAGTTTTTGGCAACCATTATGTGCCTTTGTCCTTGAATCACTGTAAAGCCTCCTGCCAGTTATCCCACTACAGACTCAGACCCAGTAAACAAACTGACAGACAAATGACAGACAGAATACTTGCAAATATGATGACCCTTGCAACCTTTGGGTGGGTCATTTGGTTTGGTTTTCAATTATAGGGATACTCTAGTTTGCAGGCACAAACCCTTGTTGGTCGTAAAGGAGTCTGTGCTAAGACTACTACATGCACCACTCCCGCACTGTTCCATAGGCCCTGTGTTGTAGCTTCGGTGCGTGTATTAGTCTTGGTGCATGCAGACTCCTACGACCAACAAGGGTTTGTGCCTGCAAACTAGGGATACTCCCCAGTATTATATTAGGTTCATAGAAGGCTAATCATTGATGAGAGTTTACCCCCTTAAACTATGGTGACAACCCCTTAAACTATGGTGACAAGCGTCCACACAATGCATCTCTAAGATTTATTGCTTCCAAGCAAGAGTCTCACTTAATGATAAAACGACAGAACCGAAAGAAATACATACACGCAACACTAGCAATAAACCAGATAATTTGCGATGATACAGCAGTGTACTGCATATGCATGGCATGCTGTATTTATGATCTGGAGGTTGACCTGGAAGCTAAGGGGGAATGGGTTCACCGAGAAGTCATGCCAACTTATGAGTTTGCTGATTATCGTGTCCATGTGACTCAAACCTTACAAGTGGGGAACCACAATAGCACATGGATAGAGCATAATCCACAAGAAATCTTGTGGTTTTAATCTTTGACTAAATCATAAAGGTGGCTTACTGTTACTTTTTAGAGTGCATCTACACGGGGCTAAACTACATAATAATCCCTGAAGTTTAAAACTTTGAATTCTTAGCAAAAATGTATGAACCTAACTTTATACAGCTTTCATATAATACAGTCAACCTCGCCTAAGGCAAATCCAAAGTGACAGAAGAAAAGCATTAATTTTGACCAACAGGCACACAATAGAATAAACATGTTTACATCCATCGAAGTTCAAATTTTTTCTCCTGTTCAGCCAATTTTTTGGGCTCGGGCAAGGATGATTTGGGCAAGGTTGACTGTAAACTATGAACATGTATGTTGCTGTAATTTCATGGTTGTTGTAAAACACACACAGACAAAAAAAAAAAAAAAAAAAAGGATGAAAAATTTAATCTACCCCCTCAAAAAAAGAAAAAAAAAAGGAGGATCTTACTCTGGGTTTCTATCCGACAAGTGACTGTTTGACAAGAGACAAGAGATGGCCCAAACTCACCGTTTGACCTGATGCATTGCTCCCAAAGCCAAGCACAGCTGCCACGCTGGCTCTTCTTCGACCAGCCTGGGGGAGGGAATGAAACATACAAACAAGTGATTAGTGCTATCATATTTTTTAACACAAAATGCAAGGCAACTCACACATACTGTATCTGCTGATCATGTATTGAAGTGCTGCAGTAAATTATTAGCACATGCAACTCTAATTCCACCCAGTGTAAAAACATGTTCCCTTGAAAAAAAAGTATTGGCAGACATACTTAACCATAATCATACAAGTGTACACTGTACATCAACCAACTATGTGAATATAACAAATGCATTGTTTTGGTTCTAACAAGCAAATCATCTCGTATTTGAACAGAAAGTCTTAACGACTGTGACATGTAAAGTAACTTTTCTAACCCTCAAACACAATCAGCTGGTTTTGGATAATCTCAGGATAGAATTTTAGGCAACACAATGGGCGTGTTCCATCCACTCTCTGTCACATACAGGTAATTAAATGACACATGTGAACAGGGTCATAGGAGTTGAACAAACTGTGCATTGTTGAGTATTACAATACAGCAGCACACTTTCAGTTAAAAGAGATGGATGCAAGTTGGTTGGCTTACCGTAGAAACATATGTTTCGCATCATATTTCTTGATAATCACTTTATTTCAATGTGCGTATTGGGTGTTTGCATGGATTCCAGAGGTTTCTGCTGATAGTGTATAAATTTATGAAATAATATTGTTTGCGGATGAAAGAGCGAGTGGAATGATATTTGCATTCCCGTTTTCTCTATCCTATTTAGTGATAAAATGTATCTTGATTTGTATGATGCACACTGCAACTGCTGTGGGTAATATTTGATAAATATGATATTTATGCATGTAATCCGATATGGCATGTAATGCGCTTTTCAACCAGTGCGCCGCCATGTTGGTGAAAAATAAAATGAAAAAAATAATAATATCTGATCTAACTGGGCCTAAAAAAACAACAACATAGGAGCGAACATGGGCCTCAGGCTGAAAAAGGTTGAGAAGCACAGATCTAAAGGATGGTATATACACATACAATTTGTAAGTCTTACATGACTTCTATACAGAATACCACAGTATTATCATAGTCTGATGACTACCTGTCCTATCGATCACACAATGCATGGGCATTCAGAATTCAATGTTATCTACTGTTTACATTGCAGCCGAGTGGAATCGACCCATGACGGATTTTGTGTACCTTTAGTTTCATGCCAAAACTTTGTGAACTTAGAAACACTTAATTTGCAGTGTATACCTGTAATATCCATCATTGTTAATGTGGATACATGTAGGTGGGGTTTTGTCATTTTTTTTTTTTTGTTACACAAACCCTGCATCTCCATATATTACAAACATGTACTGAACTGCAGAGAACTGAAGTTAAATTTGACAAGCTAAGCATATGACAGATGCTACAGCCCATATATTTAAAAGATTAATCAAAATCTGCAAATTTGCCAGTGAAATTATCAATATTTTTATAAAAAGTGTTATGCATAAGAACCTTCAATAACTATAGCAGCATTGTCATAACTTTTTTCGCTACTTCTTCCCTATCTAGGCATCTCAAAGCACTACAAGTTTGTCTTGCTGTGAACATCTAGCCAAACATATATCATCAATCAACTATAACAGTTCTAGTCGATTCAAGCTTCGACGTAATTGGTAATTGACTGACGCAAGGTAGTTAATAACTGACTCTTCTCATGTTTTGAACTGAGAATCTACTTTGACTAGAAAAGGCAAAATTATGATTTATGCATCTGCAACTTTTGCACAGCTGACTGACTCAGGGTGAGAATAAATGATCAAATGAGTGAAATGACAGACATCTTTTTGATGAGTAAATATGGTACATACTTTTCTCTTAGTTGGATATGTATAGCATTTTTTTTTTTTTGTTGAAGTGCTAGTTGGATTCCACATCTTATGATATTTTGCTGTCAAAGAAACACAAACAGTGATCTTTGAAAATCTGTCAACTGACTTCACACCACATGAGATGTGAAATTCGCATGGACTGCACACAGTATTGAGTATACTGAAAGAATGATACATTAATTTCACTTGTTCAACTGTACCATTTTCAAAACCAATTTCCTGCAATAATTGTGTAGCTTTGCCTGCAAGAAATGAGGGAGGCAATTATGTGACAAATGCCATGAATGAAATGTAAAGTCTGAAAGGAATCGCACAAACACTGCTAAACATTATTATACATGATGCGCAGAAGTCTGCTGAAATATACATCTGCTGAAATCGGCTGAAAGATGCGAGAGATTTGAATATTTTGCAGACATTAGGCAAAGGACATTAGTTATTATCATGATGGACACAATCCTTGTCCAATACAGCTGATTATGATGCTACATAATGCATGCAAGATTTCTGCAGAAAATATGCCCAAGAAATATTTCATCATGACGAAATATGCCACGATCTGGCAAGGTAATAGAAAAGACAACAGAAAATAATCAAGTTTTCATTCGTTTCTTGCATTCATTTGTGTGAGACTGCATAGCTAAAAGGCCTGTGAAAGCATGCAGGCATAAATGTATGTTTGCTTTCTATACCATTTCAAGAAGTAAGTCACTCGACAATCTTTACCGATTCATTTTGTCTGCAGTACAGGTATAACCATGATCAAGGCATTTGGAGTACCCTTCTTTGGTATTTGTCTTACTTTTAACAACAATATACATGTACAGTGTAGCTTACAAAAATTACTTCCTTAACTCACATGTACTGGCACATGCATACAGACTAAAAAAAAAAAAACAAAAACAAAAAACAAAACACTATCCTTTAGATTTCAGTCTTACATTTTTTTAGCATGTTTTTCTTATCACTCCCTCAAATCTTTGTCTCCACACTGCTGAGTGAACTCATGTGTGAACAACAAACAGTCCATGAACTAGAAAGCAAGTAGATTCCATAAAAATGTAGGTACATTGTATGTAGCCTATTTTGTATCATCTTGTTATGTTCTGTTTTCAGCAAATATCAAGTACAGGTAAACAAGTATTTGAGGGTGTGCAATACAAACTTCTGTTTTCTCTAACAAAATGTTCTAGAGGGTCCCCCCTCTCCCCCCCCCCCCCTTAGTGACATGGTTGAGTAGTCTGTATGTGGGTACTCCTCCCTACTGTGGGCGTAGCTCTCAACAAATCTGTATTGAATGCATCTACAAAGGTACACAATGCAAAAGTACAGACACCGATTTGTTGATCAAATGGGCTTTCCCAAAACATTTTGGGGAACTATTAAAAATATTGCAAATCCTTCAAATCCCTATCCACCTCCCACCCAAAAGACAGACAGAGAGAGAGAGGGAGAGAGAAAGGTCGAAATACATTGCGATGGTCTACAGGTATTTTGTGATGAACTTTTAAATGCTTTTGGCCACACAGGAGTAAAAAGTGATCAAGTGGGCCCAACCTACGATTACATATTCATATATGTATGTATATTACAGCGCTTGTACATATATTTTGCAGAAAACAATGCTAACAATTTATCTCTCACACTTTTTGACAGCAATATTGGAACAAACACTGCAGAACAACAAAGGGCTCTGAGTGCTTCTTCATTGCTTCAATGTATTTCTCTCTTCTCAGTCACATTCACAACTTGACACACATATCACAGCATCATCCTGCTATAAAACATTTTGCTCATTCATCTAGTGTAACATGACAGTTAGAATCTACTTGTTTAATCTCATAGACTTGAAATAAGACTAGCTGTTTTTTTTTTTTTTTTTCCTGCCAGCTTTTACTGCCAACCTACAACATGGTATGCAGTACCCATCTCTACAGGGTGAATGTCAAAGATAAAAAGAAATGGAATATTTCGTAAATGGACATTTGATATGATATCACAGCACACTTTTATATTCTTGTGCATGATTATGAAATGCAATCAAAAATAAGCAGACACACAAAATACAATGTATGTTCACATCATACAAATTTGCATAAAATGCAAAATGTGTCATTGCTGTTTTTGTTGATAGAATAAAATATCAATAAACTGACTAACAGTGACCCCGGGGGTATGGGGTCAACCTCTGTCAGGCTACATTACCTCGTCCATGTCGGTGGGGTCGGAGGTCACGGTACTCTTTCGCATGATTTTTTGACGAACAAATCCGTGCAGGGAGTGCTGGCGGGCGGGGCAGAGATGATGAGACAAATGATACACATATAATGGGAGGTGGTCATGGGTTAAAGGACATGTCAACATGTCAAAAGCAGACCGGTGTTCTCAATGCCTGTGTGGCTCAAATCTACCCTTGGCCATGGGACGAGTGCCTGCAAGCCTTGCAGTTCACTACTACTTTATCCAAAATAAAAAGTGTCAAGTCTTTCCGAACCTCTTGTGTCCTCCTCTACTTAAGAATTGTTGTAGGTGCATGCAGTTTTTGTCCATTTTGTTTACTTTTGTTAATAGATCTGCATGTCTTTGATTATTGAAAGAAGAGCTCTGCAATATAAAGTGAGAATTCATATCATTTCATGGAATTTGCTCAACTTGAAATTGAGGTAGTAATTCAAAGAATCCAACAAATTCATAACACAAAAATTCTCTATATTTTAAACCTCTGGATGAGGATTTGCCCTAGAGCTTCATGGTGAATGCTTGATTTAGCCATTGTGACTTTTAACTGTCATCCAACATCACAGATATCAAGTTCCTCCTTTCATTTAGTGAAGAAGTGCTCAAATTAAATATTTAATATGTGATTTCTGTGTTCAAGAGTCTTCCAAAATGTCTGAAGTGAAAATGGGGGCCAAAACTTCTGGTTGTGCAACCCAGGGCCTTATAACAAGTGCAGAGCCAAGCCTACATGTACTTAATACGCACGAATACACATACAATTTACACACAGGCAAAGAGCACTGGTCCGTTTGTTAGAATCATTCCTGGAAAAGGGGGAACATGGCATGACATGCAGAAGCTTCATGCAGGGAGCATGAGCATGCACAAGAGGAAATCTATAGACAAACAACCAAAAAATAAATTAATAAATAAAAGAAAAAAATGGTAGGAGAGTTGACGAAAAGCTAATGATGTTTTGTCAACAGCAATCTATCTCAGCACCACATTACAACAAAATGATTTCTATACACAGTTTAAATCTACAAGTATCACATAAAATATTAGTTCTAGAATCATGCTGACAGGCTGTAACCAAATTTGTATCAATGATTAACACTAAGTTTTTAAATGACTGATGAGTTTATGATCAAAGATAAAACATTTTACTGGCAGACATCTAAAATTTCTTTCCAAAAGGAGTTGGCAAGCAATTGTAATACGCATCAAGACCTGATGTATTATTTCTATTATTGTTTAAGAATCATTTGAACCACATATATGTATATCCAACAAGCACAGGTCCATTACGATATGCTCACATTTTGTGAGTTACCTAAGTAATACTTTTATGAGGCAAGATGAGGCATCATGCTAGGATGACATTGGACAGTTTAGTATAAGGGGAAATTCCTTCCACATCATACAAAAACTGGAGAAGAGACCTTCACACTTTGCGTGGAAAAATATTTATGTTCTTGGGGAAATTTAAGAAACATTGTTTTCAGTAACTGCACTAACTTTACTTTTCCTCCTTTTTCAAGGCATAATGAATGCATAAATAGAGCAGAATTATTGCAGTTGATTGACGACTTGTTCTTCATTGACAGTAATATACACTAATTATTCAGTGTGCGTGATAAGCCAAGATAAGAATCACTGGCCATACATACTAGGTTGGGATTTGAACCCCAAATCTCACGATCATCACTGGCTATTGGGCGAAAGCTCAGTAGTCAAGTGGCTATATAACGCCTGTCTAGCAATCAGGAGGTCGCTGGTTTATTATTATTATTATTCTAAACATTGCACAATCAGTGTTTATGCATGTACATCAAATGAAGGACAATTTGTCAATCAGTTTCAATTAAAAAAACTTGATGCAGGAATCATTAATTTGAGTTGAATCATTATTGTTCATCACACTGTTAATCTGGAATCTATTACAAAACATTAATTTCAGTGCAAAAGTGCAAAATCAGTTACACAGCATATTGTCACATTGTTATCTAAATTAAAATGATAGAGTAATGACTTAATGCATGAGATGTTAATACATTGGAGAGCAAAATGGGCACAACCACATATGAGAGTACATGTGAATGATATACAAACGTGTTAATCGTACAAACGGTACACTGAAAAGGATTGGTTTACTTTGTGTATATTCCCCTAAAGCATCAACCCAGTGTTTAATATACGGACTGGGATCAATAAACACTGAGGAATAAACAGTACAGCTGTCCTCTTCAACTTGAAGTGTGCACTGAAAGCTTTGACAAAATCATTGTTGCCTGAATGATGGTTCTCTATCGTATCAATGTCTTCTTTCTGTTTCTGTTCTACTAAAAAAAAAAAAAAAAGAAGAAGTTGTAGAGCCAACAATAACTAATCCTCTAAGGATGAGCTTGTAGCAGGAATGCTTGGGGATAATTCACTTTGAATTGAAGTTTGTTGATTTTTTTAATGCACTGAAATATGCACATGAGATACAATTAAGCGAAGATTCGCACAAACACACACAAAAAGTCAAGAATGTTGTGACCGCTGAGGTCTCCAATGCTGACCAAAGGTCAGTTTCAAATAAATTGTCTGGGTCAAGTATCTGCAATATCATCTGCCTTCCTGATTCTTCCTAGTGGTTCTGCACATGAAATGCCACTTTCACTGCACTGATGAAAGGATGAACTTGGAGACATAGTCACCACTCAATTCTCAGTTGACTGTGGGATAACTGCCTTTTGAATGGGTACAATGCCAATGTGTGGAATAGACCCAGTATGGGTGGTGCCATCTCCAATTCAATAAATTCAGGATTAAAGCCTATTGTGATTGCTAAGGAGAAATGTGGAGGAAACACATGTCTGTCCTGACTGAATGACCTGAGAACTGAGATGATTGTATGTAAAGTTACTACCAGTTTTAGGGTACCCTTACTATCCACAACCAAGAGCCTGCTTTATGTTTAGGCTGTGAAATATGTTTCTCGAGTCCCTTCTGAAATTCCTCTTTCTTTTTTCTTTTCTTTTCTTTTTTGCCAAACAGATGTATATATTCTTTTTCTTGACTCTCTTCACAATATCTTGAATCAACCCCTACCAGAAAAAAGAAAGGCACATTAGAAAACAAAATGCAAAAGAGAAAAACACTATGTAAAATGATACGTCTACCACTACATATTCCAGGAGCATACACTTGTACCACCTATAACCAAGCTGCTCCTTGGAAGTAAGAGATGCCAACTTGTGCATGGCATAGTGGAGCAAGCAGCCCAGGTGTTGAATCAACCATTAACAAATGTCTTCTGTGACCAAATTTCCCACACACAATTCTGACTGCCCTGCGTGAGGAATGATTTTTTTTTTTTTTTTTTTAAGTTTTTAACAGCAGTTGGCGGAGTCAATACACTTACTTCTTATACTGTACCTTACAAAGCATCCACTAAAATAGATTCATGCCAACAATCGATCAAACTGAACAAACATTAAAATGATGAAGTAAATGATGCAACACTCATGGAACATTATTATACACCTGCATAATGCACCACCCATTACCATATTCACTGGTCCACACATACCAGTGTCACATACAGTGCTGCCAATATTTATGTGACGTGCATGACAGAACACGCTGCATGCAACCTGCAAAATTTTCCACAGTTTCATAGTCTTAGACATATAATTGTCAATGAATATTAGACATCTGCAAGCTTCTTTATCTGTCAAACAAGTTTCTGCAGTTTAATGTCTTAATTAATGGATTGCACATACATCCAACACCACTTTTGCATAGTACTACTGAGCCTAAAATCCTGCACAAACTACATGACATGTTCCACGTTTTCTTCCTAGATTATGTTCATCCCTTGAAATACAGCTTGTCATAGTATCAAATATATGGGAAATAAAAGGTTTTCTTTGGAAAAAAAAAAGAAGATTTTCTGATATATTTCCAGGTCTAAACCAGCAATAGGAAACCACCACCAAAATGCACTATCAATAAACCTGAAAGAATGAAACAATAAACAAAGAAATGGTCAAATGCCAGTGATGTCATTGATAGACTGTTTTTTGCAGATGCATAATGCAAGGAGAATAAAATGGAATACATACTTGGTCTCCATTCGGTCTCTTCAAAGAGATATCGATTACAAACAGGAATTGAAAAGAGAAATTAAAGAGATACACATAGGAAGTGAACCACTCTACTCAAAGACTTCACTAATCGACAGTAGCTCTGTAACAGACTTTCAAATTCTCTCATCTATGTTGAGCAGTATTATATACAGTGCTTTAAAAAATAATATACAGAAATTGACACTGGAAGGAAACTCTACAAAAATAAATGAGACATTTTTCTGCAGTGTCACAGAAACATTACAACTAATCAGTGTGATAGAGCCATATCACTATGAAACAACTACCATTAGAATTATACAGAAAAACCATACTACATGAAGAATAATCGTTTTTGTTTCACTTCTATTACGGTAGCAATTCCGGTATACCAAATTGAGGTTAATTCAGAAGCACCAAAGGTTATGAACAGCAAAATGAGCTATAGTAGAAGCATATTAGGTCTGTTAAGGTTAGTGAAATACTGTACCACATATTGTTCAATATGACTATGTATGTATTTGATACACAGTCAGTTTCTACAAACCTCCCTTCCTCTCATTTGGACAGAGCTCATCTCTGCAGTGCTGTGCTATGACAAAAAACAATTGATACACAAACGCAGATCAACACACACACACACACACACAGACAAAGAGAACAAGAATGGAAAGAAAAGCTTTGCAGTCATCAATCCTTTCGCTCACCTTCATTGATGGACTAGTCAGGGTTGATGACCGTCTGAGCCTATTGCCTTCCGTGTCTGTATGATAAGATATAACAAGCACAACATTACTTTGCACATTTAGAAGAAGGCATGTACAGTTGTAGCAAAGGGCAGTGTGGTGAACTCAATGTACACGTGATAAGTATGGTCATATGATAAGTGCATTACATTATTCACCCTGCTCATTGAAATCAAGTGGAAATGGGGCAGAAAAATATTCCTTCCAACATCTTCTCAATACTCATTTGTGCACACATCCCATTTACAGTCAAACCAACAAATACTTCAGAACTACACTGACACAATACAGTCATGACACTGCAGTAGGTCCCATCAACAAAACATGTTGTCTAAATGTCAGCAATTCAGGAGGGAATTACTGCACTTGGGAGAACACTTCTAACAGTTCTAAAATCAAACATGATAATGCTTCTAACAATTACAGACCTCATTTCCATGGCAGTGAAATAGGTATGCCCATGTCTACTACATGTAGGTTGCTAAACTGACCCCAGCACCATATTATGGCAAAAATCTTCACACATCCAAGTGCTTAGAAAGCTGACACTTACCATCATGTAACCCTAAACTATTTGTTGAATTCCCTCTCATGAGAATCTTGTTGTCCTTGAGTAATTTCCTGCAAAAGAAATAAACAAATATATGTAGATGAAAAGTGCATGAAAGTACCGACTTCACACACACAAAAAGAATTGAGTAATTTCTATGAGCAAGTTTGATGCTTAAGTTTTCTATAAAACATCGTCTTTGGGTTGGGTTTTTTTTTTCCTGATTGTTTATGCAATAGAGTACATGTATGTCCACACCTACCTGTACACTGTATATATTGCAAGATTTGGTGGAAAAGTTATAACTTCACAAAACAAGACTAGTTTGGCAAATAGCATTAACTAGTGACATAACAAAACAAAGAACCTCTACTCTGTTATGAGTCCATGGGATAAAGAATTGTGAGTGTGAATATTTCTGTCACGGAGAATGGATGTGGTATGTTTCATCATACTGCAAACAAGAGCCATAATGCCTAATCCTCCACTTCTTGTCTTTTGCACATGGACATACAAGATTCAAATGCCAATGGCCTCATAGACAAAATAGTCATGAAACTGTTTTTTGTTAATATACACTTGTACGGTACATGTAGGTGAATACTAGAAGACACTGACAAAACTAGAAATGCAAACATATTGGATGAGTACAACCCATATAGGCCACGTCTTTGCATTATGAAATTAAAGGGGATGGCTATTAACTCATCAGTGGGAATGCTGGGGGATGATTGTTCCAATCCTTGTGGGATTCATTTACGAGTACATTATATATCTATTGTTGTGTGAAAATTGTTTGCGTCAGAATGGTCTCATATTCAAGTAATGTACAGTTTAATGTTTCCAGGTTAGCATGCCTGTACAGTGACGGGGCATTAAACTGCACATTACTTGAATATGAGACCGTTCTGAAGCAAACAATTTTCACACAACAATAGATATATAATGTACTCTTAAATAAATCCCACAAGAACTGCAGCAATCATCCCCCAGCATTCCCACTAATTCCCACTGATCAGTTACTAACCATCCCCTTTAATGTCAAGCCCATTGTCATGTTTCATACACCTATCAATGGCAGTCTGTTGTAACACACAAGGAGGGTCTAGTACAGAAGCACTAGATTCTCTGAGGGTTACATCAGCTGGATCAAGCCCTCTTCTAACACTCACTTGGCCTCCGCCAGCTCTGCTCTCTCCCTGTCTAGCAGCCTCTTGATGTTCTCTACATGGCTCACCATGATTTCTGCTGCTCTGCTCAATCTCTCTTCCTGATAGGGGGGTGGGGGGGGGGGGAGAGATGATAAGGGTGAGACAGCAGGAACACACATTGAAATATAACACAACATTCACAAAGTATATATTAAATAATTGAAAAAAAATAATGTAGGGATTACTTATAATTAAAAACCCATGCTGGTTCCTTGCTTTTCATTTTGTCTACTGGTTTACCAATCAGGCAATGTGATTTTACAAAGAGTAAGAGCAAAATGTGTAATCATGCATAACACAAAGTTCCGTGTATATAGCACACTTTCTCATCACAGATAGTATAAAAAGTCGGGGATACAACATGTATGCCTTATAAACAGTTGCAAGAAAATCTTGGCAGTGGTTGCCACGCATAACGTATGTGTCCTACATCCTTGTCAATGCAATGCTACTACACTTTCTTGCAAGTCTGACCTGCTGGACTGCTCCATAACCTTCTGCTTTGCTGGCAAGCTTGACAAAGGCGTACTGCATGACATCAATGTGCTGCTTCAGCTTGTTGATGTCCGTCCGCGCAATCTCATCTTCTGCGCACCTTCTCTCCAGTGACTGCCAAAGAAATAGCATGCGTGATGACAAAGATGGAAAACATAGCATCGGCAATGCATTGGATTAGAAATCTGTGGATGCAGTTACGTATAAATATGACTGATGCACGTGCACTGCACATCATACACAATGTACAAGTCCATAGTTTAAGTATTGCATTTGCCCAAAGAGACTAGTTCACTGTGAAGAAAAAATGCAAATACTATAAAAGTTGAAATTTTTGCAGTGTGGAATTTCCAGCATGTAGTGCAACATGAGGCCAGTGTGAAGATATAAGCATGCAGATATTCTTGCTTGTTATATGTAAGAATATTTTATACTATCTTTAATTCCAAAGAATTAAAAACATAAAAGAAAAAAATTTACCCAGATGAGCATGAACTATTTCTCATGCAAAAATTTCCACTTTTAAAGTGACAGACAAATCCTTCCATTGTTTCATTTAAGTTCTTTATTTCATTCAAATTTTATCAGCCTGTTTCCATTCGGCAAAAGGAAATAATTCAATCAAATTTGTCTTAACATGATAGGATGATGGTACTTGCCATAAAGGGGTAATTACAGCTTAAAAAAAAAAAAGAACTTTCATCATTTTCAGTTAATTCATGTGTCATGCATTTATAGTATGGGACAACATTTCTCTACAAAATTTCTGAAACCTTTGACAAATAGCATTACTCAATGGATGAATGTCAGAAAGATGTACACTTATCTGATAGCAGGTCATGCCTACTCAATATCGGTCTTCAGTCATCAGCAAAATGAACATTTTTCAATGGATACCCAGTGCGGGTTTGAACCCTAGGACCACACCTTCCCTGGGGGGACCCCAACCTTCTCACCTGCACGACAGTGGTGTGTTCCTGCATCTCCTCCTGCAGGTTCTGCTCCACCACGTTCCTCTGGTGCTGCTGCAGCTTGAAGCGGTGCTCCAGCGTCATCCGGTCAGTCTTGAAGGCAAACGTCAGCGAGTTGTACTTCTCCTCCACTTCCTGCTCCGTTAGTGATGTGTTGGGACTGCAAAGAGAGGAGGGATCACGGTTAGGAATCAAAGACCCCCTTGAAGAGCTTTGGCGTGGAGTTGGTAAGTTGAGGGAAGCCATAACTGCTTGGTTTGGTCAATTACAAATTGCACATACAGTGTACATTTCAACATAGGGTATCACGAAATGATCATGTAAACCAGAAACATTTGAGGCATGAAATTTTTATGAATTGGAGTCTACGGCCTCTTTCACAGGATGAAACTTTCACGAATTGCCACTGGCATTCAATGCATTGTGTAGACAAAAACTTTGTGTATTCGACTTCAGTGAATCTCGGCTCCTTGTGAAATTCGTGAAAATTTCTAGTTTTACAGTTAATCTGGGCCCCATTTCATAAAAGTTACGATAGCAACTCTTGCTGCAATGGCATATGCCATGGTAATGACAAGAATCCTGCTGCCTGAATTGGCTATTGTAACAGGAAGTTGCCACTCGAGCAAGAGTTGCTATTCTAACATCTTTTATTTCAAGTTTCAGAGGAAACATCCTTTAAACCAATCACTTGGCAGAGAGCAAGTTCACCCAAGGTCACCTAGGATCATCTAAACTAGAGCTGGTAATAGGGAATGAGTCAAAATTTTCCTTTCCTCATCTGCACGCAATACCTTATCAGTGCTTCCTGAAATCCTTTTCGATGACGCTAACCTTCACACATACTGTATTATACCTCCCTTTCATGTAATTTCAGTAAAACCAGGAAATACCTACTGTATGAGGATACAATGACAGTTCTACACATTACACAAGCCTGCTGGTGGTTTCACAACATTTGATGTGGTTCTGCAGTGACATGACTGATTTATAGAGGCAGAATCCACTTTGAACTTTGAGCACACTTTTGTTTATAACACATTACCTACAGGCAAAGTAGATTAAAGACAGAGACAGTGAAAAAAAAAACAAAAAAAAAAAAACAATGACATATTCTTCCCTTCCACTCCTTGTACTCCTAATGCTGATAATGGGCACAGAAGGTCAGAATTAGTTTTAGCAAACCAATCTGTACTTAAGAGAGAATTTGCAATATTTACTCCACTGATAACAAAATTTCCTGAATTTGGCAAATATGGAAACGAAAAATAAACATGAAAGGGGGATATGACTGAACAGCAAGATTTCTGCACCTATGCTTGCGACCACAGTACAAGGTGACTTACTTTTTACATTTTTTTTTTTTTTTTTTCAGTGTTAAGCAGTCCGCACTGGTATATACTGTACCGTGCGATTAAAGCACATTTCAGAAAGCAGTGAAGACATTCCACATTTGCTGGGGTCTCTTCATAGTGAAAAATCTGTAAAAAGGACGTAAGCATATAACAGAGCTTCATAGCGAAGACATATGAGAACTTCCTGAAAGAATTCGCAAATTCATAAAAGAAATCTGTAAAAAGGTTGTATAAACATAATAGAGGTTGTAACCGAAACCCACACATCACAGTGAGGAAACAGATCTTTTGACATGAGAAATATGATACAGTTAGCTGATAATATCTTCCAATTTGTGGGATTCTGGGAAGTGGCCATGGGAAGTGGGGCGGGGTAGGGGGTGGAAGTGGGGCGGGGTAGGGGGTGGAAGTCAGCTAGATACTTACTCTCCATCTCCTTTCTTGAGACCCAGAGCCTTCAACAGCGAGTCGGACAATATTGAGCTCTTCCTCTGCTTGTTCTCCCCCTCCCCTCCTTCCCACTTGACGGTCCCCTCCGGCTGGATGGAGCATTCCGCTGCCGAGTCCACGCAGCATACGTCCTTGCAACCCTCGCTCATCGCCTCTAGCGTTCCATTCGAGAGCAGGGGGGATGTTGGGCTCGTGTCTTCGCAGGTTTCAAATTCTGTGTCTTCCGCCAGCTCTGGCATTGGCTGCTTGAAGGTGGGACGCTTAGTTTTCTTTTCCTTCATTGAAGACAAACAGAGATTAAGAAGGAATGTGCATCTTTCGAAAAACCTAGAAAACAGCAAGACCTGAAAATTCAAGTCTTCTTTCATCATACAAAATGAACTGCATCACTGTGAATTGACTCAAAGCTGAACTAGCAAGAGAAGAAAACAAAGCCATGGACATTTCCAACAGGTGGTTTGCATAACTTTCAGATTTTGGGCTATTGCATGGATGTAATATGTATCCTTCCAACACCATATAAAACAGGCCCTTCCATAACTTCTTGTTAAAGTATAACATACATTTTAAACATTCATCTCTTAAAAATGGCACATGTTGGGTGAAAATTTTAAATCAATGAGTGTACACTTTTGAACAACACTGAATAAAAATCCCATCTAACTGCAGCTCAAATATCAAATGAAGGTCACAAATGGTGTTAGGTATTACCAAATAAAGTGTCAACTTTGCTTGTCAACTTACCAATACTTGTCACTTCTGTCACGAAATTGTGTTTTGTTTCTACAAAACCTAGTGATGCCAGTTAGGTCAGTTAGTTTGTTGCACTGGAAGAATATGATGGAGCACTGCATTGGCAGCATCTCCTCGTACACAGAAACTGTCATTGTTCAACTGAGCTCATCACACACTGTACTCGCACTATTCAAAACATTTCCTTGGAGGATTTACCATAATTGCATTGATTTCGCATTAATATCATATCTCTCACTACAAAGGTCATTATATAGTCTCCTATGGCTGCATTCTCTAGATTGCCTTCGCTGAGAATTCATGTGGATGGCTGTTGTGGTTAGACTAAGAGAGAGAGAGAGATAGAGAGAGAGAGATAGAGTGAGAGAGAGAGAGAGATATAGAGGGACAGATGAAGGAAGAGTGAGAAAAGAAAGCAACATTGATTTTTTGTTGACTAATCAACTAAATGTGTGGAGGTGGATACCCCCTAAGGAAAGGGGGAAGGGAATGTTCCTGCATTCCTAGTAGCCTTATCTTCGTGATAAGATTAGATATGGAAGGTCACTCACCTGAGATCTGTCTAGTTGCCATGACGATATATGATCTATAGAATCGCAAGTGACTTTAGACTGCACAGGTTTGAACATTTACTCGGGGGTGGCTTTCCAGTGGGGATAATGGAGGGAAAATTGTACCCTTCTATGAGAATGTCTTACCTGTCGTATCTTTGAGCTAGAAAGGCTCGATTTGGGAGGTCGGTCGCCTGTGATTGGTCCAATGGCCTTGATGATGTCAGCCTTGACGTCGATGTCGTCAGAGTCTTTCCTGCTAATTCCCTTCACCTCCTCGGGATCGGAGTCACCCTGTGACAAGAACAGGATGATGTAGATCTTAGGCTCTGGTTCAGCACAAAGCAGAATCAGAGCAGACGGATTATCTACAGGACATCCGTCTTGAGATAGAGTCTTTATCAATATTCCAATCTATTTTACTCACTGCAGAAGCATCAAACTTCCTTAAAGACAGCATTTTTTTTAATGACTACTCTTTGCTTTCTTTGTTTTGTAATAAAAGATTGAAAGTAGTGAAAGAATGGGTGTTATGAATTCAAAGGCTACACATTTTGTGTGTCTGTAATTTCATTAATTCAAACTGAATGTTATAAAAATCCAGTGATGACAGAACAAATAAAAAGTGTAGGAACGGGACCTATGTTCATCAATAAACATTAAATATTCTGCAGTGTTGGAATCTGTGAATTTTGCATTCCATTCAACTTTTGCAGGAATAGTTACAAGCAAATATATTTACGACACTGAATTATGTGCACAGAATACCCTTGCCTGCAACACTATGGAAGTAAAGTTCACTAAGATAGACCCAGCACAGCGAAAAAAAAAGAAGAATCGGTTGTGTAAAAAGTTTCAACTTGCACACTATAATGAATGACAGTACTAAAATTGGATGAAATTGCCTTCTTTTGGTATTACATAAACACTGCGTGTACTACAAGTTGTATATGTGGGAATACTATGAAGACTACTTTGTATACAAACAGATCTTATACTTTGGACATTTATGTATCAATAGGCATGGGTAATGTAATCTCCTTACCTCAGCTCCTACTCTTTCTTCTTCTGCAATGGACTTGTGACTGACACCCTCTTTTGGCAGCTCTGGAGAAGACTCTGGACTTGATTCTTCCAGACCATTCTCAACAGCAGCTAAAGAAAAAACAAAAAACAAAAACAAAACTTAACCAAAAAAACATAAGATCGGGAGGTGTACATGTAATAACTGGTAAAATGCTTTGTTAGCACAATACTTAGGGTGGTAACTCTAACTCATTCACCATTTGGAGGAAATTAATCCAGCCCAAAGCCCCTGTTCATGAAATACTCCTCAACATTCTTTGATGCACAATTTTCTTTCCTTGACAGTGTTAATCCAGTTCTCCATAACCAGCCAAAATGGATTTGTAACATGCATCTCATTACCACTTTGCCAGTCATGATATCCACACATGAACGATGAGAAGCATATCTCACATTTCTGCAGTCCACTACTTCCAGCCAGAACATACAATGTACATGTAGGATAAAAACATCAACACATTACTCCAGCCCACGCCTTGTTGGCTGAATGAACGAACTCTTCACAATGGATGATATGTCACTGTTTGATGTGTGCATTCAATTTTGGTTGGGACTGCCTAACACGGGCCTACTGTATGCAAACACGTATCCTTAACCCAAGGAAAGGAGCAGGGTGAGTCGCATAGCCCACCTTCCTTCTGCATGGGGGTGAACTTCCTCCCTCTACGGTTGTTGAACTTCTCGCTGGCCTTCTTGGACTCCTCCAGGAGTTTGGCATTCAGCTCCTGGTCAGCCAGCGTGATGGCCGAGATGTCAATGTCTGCTGTGGCTAGATCCACCAACTGGCCATTGCTCCCTATGGAGGGGGTTGAATGAGTGGTTTACAACCGTAAGAATTGTTACAGACAATTGAAGGGGAGGAGAGAGAATATTGCACAGCAGGTGGATGTAGTCCTTTGCTGTAATTATTTAGGTTCTATTCTTATTTGACTTCTATGACAGCTTATCAAATGCAAAAGTGGTCCTTGCAGACAGATGGCCCTGATTGACAGGTGGTCATGACATATGGCTTTGACTGGGCATCTCTTTTCTGCATGGTTTGTGAAGTGCCAATGCAAAACAAAAACAAAACTTAAACAAACACCAACACATTATCCCCTTCACAATTTTCACAAAAAACTACCACCACCACCCCCACAACAACAACAACAGGAGTTCCAACTGAATAGGCTTTCCATGGAAGGCACAAATCAACTATGATCTTGTATCATCAAACTTTCATGGGTGGGTCCACAGAGGGTGTAGATTTGATACAATGTACATTCTTGTTCTGGTTGATCAGATTTGTAAAACACATATGACAACCCCAACTCAAAAGTATTTACAGAGATTAAGAAACCTCACAGCAAAAATTTGAAAGACTTTCACAAATACCGTGGCATACAAACACTATTGTAAATTCCTGTTACTACTGCACACTGATTGTTTTCATTTGACTCCAGAGAGGGTTTTTTTTTTTTCCATCAAAGACAAATGGGTAGCTGTACAGCAAGCACTAAAATCCTGAATGCAGTTTATCTTCTGACACCTAGTGCCAAATCGAGAAAGGATTACCTTGGATGACGCTGGAGTAGCTCCTCTCCCCTCGCTCGAGGATCCTGCGCTGCCTCATGGGCGATTTCTCCAGGTGTAAGGCTGGGGATCTGTGAGGATTAGCAAAGATAACTCATGTAGACGATACATCTCCAGTACAAAATGTAGATCCCTGCACAAGGATACAGAATGCATTGAGCCTCAGAGGCATCGGAGAAGGCAGTGCCACTGCATTTTCTGCAGGAATATCACGCATCTGAGAGCACAGTAAAAACAGGAAAACATACTGGCATATATGTAGGTACAATGGACATTACTACCTTCATATATCCTTGTTATCTTGTCTCACGGGATACAAAATAGATATGAATAACGCATCCTTATAGGATCAACACATTGACTACTGCCTTAACATCACTTGCATTCATTTTCATTCGAACTGACCCACAGGCTGAATTAAAAGTTGGTTGTATTCCTCTTGTAACCCTACAGGCTAGCCGTTATGGGTGTATCTCCATTTCAGACTCCAGCTACTTCAACACCACAAACAACATCAATCATACTTACAGAAGGTCACGCTGAATACATAAAGAGCTGTCATCACGTATGCATATCATGTACAAATTGTATGTGACAGTAATAAAGCTACAAGTGAAACTCGTAGAAGATTGCAGCCATATTATGCACACTGTATTGGGTGATATTCCCTCAACCAATCTAACCTATTGTGTTCCCCACCTACACACATAGTTATGATTCACCTTCTCTATAGCTGTCCCTCAAAACCCATCCAGGCATTTACAATGTAGACATATTTAGCTTTTTTACCCCCCCCCCCCCCATCCGAATCGTGAATAAATGGAAAAAATCTAGATTTACTGTGGAGAGACAGGCACCAGCATTTCCACTGAAACATGATCTGCAAAGATCTCTGTCATTGTATCAGTTTGTCTGATTATCTTACAACATTTGTAAGAAAGCATTGATGAGATGTAGGAAATCTTTGGTCATGAAAGGTTTCTGAGGCAAAAACAAACTGATTATATGCAATGTGTTTAAGTGCTCGTTGTCCTGTATTTCTAAGGTCTCCTCAACTCTGGCACATTTGCTTGACTGTACAAAAGTCAACACCAACAACAACCTGAACCCACAGGAATTATTGTTCTGTTCATACCACAACATGTATAATGTATCTTTTCTTTCTGAGAAAGGGACAGCACAAACATAAACTTGAATGAAACAATATCTAAGGATATAATTTGCAACCACAAAATATGGTAGAAATGCATTTGATATACACACAAGCGGGTAACACCTTTGTATTACTTCACCAATATGTACACAGGAGTCTCCATGTTTCTGACATCTCTCTCAAATCCCTCATTTTATTTCTTCCCCAATTGTAACATCTGGGTAAAATAAGGTCAATTTTTTTTCATTGTTTGATACATATTTGACACCTGATCAAGGTTGGTCGCCTCATGGGCAGTCGTTGCAATGGTTCTCACGGTTCATTCTGACAGGTCTGTATGTTTATCAATAACCCAAACTCCTTTTAAGGCCAGTGATGTGTACTTTTCAGAGCAAATGGTAGTGATACCAGTATACTATGTACATTGTACATGTATTTCCTTTGCGCAACAAACTTTTCAATTATTTCAGTGTTATTTCTTTTTTGTGTGTGTTGCGTGTGTGTGTGTGTGTGTGTGTGTGTGTGTTTTACTTAGTTCACCCTCATTTCAGTTTGACTCCTTTTTGGGGTGCTACCGTACTGTGCATGATGGATTCCATCGCTATAAAAACAAGTTTGACTACACTAGTACACTGCAAGTTTTTTCAAGCATGACTTCACCCAGCAAACAGCCACTGAACCTGTTAGCCATATCATCAGGTTATGTGCTACAGTGTACAATGGTAGCAGAAAGGTGTGTGAGAATAATATGCCAGGTTACAGTTTGAAAGCAAAGGATTGAAGCACAGCCCAGAAGCAGTCCTTTTCTTCGCCTCCCCATTCTTTGTGTGTGTGTGCGTGTGTGTGTGTCTAACGTACTGGTTCGGTCTGCAGTTAAAAAAACAACAACAAACAAACAAAAACAGCCCAAAGGACAATACACCTTGACCCCTTTCACTATGGGTGGGCCACACGTACAAACAATCTCACAGTATCACAGTACACGGAAAGACGATCTGGTAATCATTAACTCTGTCCCCTGAACCCGGCTATTTTGTTTGAAAGAAATCTTCTTACATTTCATCTTTTGTGGTACACATGCATACTGTACATGTTCAGACAGCAATGTGCATGTGCATGTGCACATGCACACATATTCACAGCAACAACATAAACAAATAAAATGCACACACATTCACAGCAACAACATAAACACCATAAATACAATAATACTTCCTATTCTCATGCTACAATGGAAGTTTTGGAGCTGCCAAACATTTCCCCTCCAAAAATACAAAGTAGGGTGTAGTCTGTGATATAGGTGCAGTCTGCTTAAACTTGGATTGACAAGTGTGCTATTACCTATTCACTTTAATTTCTTTTTCTTTCCTAAATAAACCTTTTACTAATTTCTATGCATGATTACGAGCTGATAAAACGACAAACACTACTACGACTATACAGAAGTATTTAAAATGCACAAGTTCAAGGCACAGTATACAGGTTGTGCTTTACAGAATATAATCATAATCAGTTTATCCATCAAAACCTGGAGTAATTTTGTCCTTCTAAAATTGGCAATTCTGAAGTTTACTGCATATTTGACCTTGAATAGAGATTAATGAAAAACCAGAGATTTTCGCTTGCTTGAAACTTTCATGAATTTTTACAAAAAGCCGAGATTTGCAGAAGTACATGTACACGTGACTGCACTAGTACCTGTCTACACAATGCATTGAATGCCAGTGGCTATTTGCGAAAGTTTCATGCCATGAATATTTCTGGGTCTACAGTATACAAAAATGGTTGATTCATTGAATTTCAAAAAATAAATATAAAAAGCAGAACGAAATTCACAAGATATGCTAACTTCACAGAGAAACAGGAGCTTTTATTTTTTTAAATGTACATGCTGCTAATTCAGGAATTAGTTATGAATTTAGCAGCTTAGAGGCTATTGAAAAAAGATTACATATCAACATAAAAGGGTTCAAAAGAATTGTTTGCTCGACAATATGAAACACTAACAATGAGCAATAAAAAAAAGGACAAAAAGATCAAGGACCAAACCCTAAAAATTCGGTGTTGACGACTCGATGGATTTAAACAAAGACCATACAGCATTAGGACATGGCATGTGATTTTGCTTATATCGCTATCATGACTTCAATACTCCAGCCATTTGATCAGGCCTACCGTACCTTCAGGCATGTTTTCTGTTTGATTACCTGGTATTCTGTGTCAACTTTGCACTGAATGTCTAGCTAATCAGCTAAAGTTTCTATGCATGATAAGCAGATGACAATGGGTCTAGAACACTGACTGAAGGCGACAGCCATCAATCTTTGGCTTAGGACAATTGGATGAATCACATTGATACCATAGAAACATAATATGGTCTTATCAACAAGATTTGACATACTGGGTAGTGTACAACTTGCATACTAACTAGTATGATTCCAAGGTATCCAAAAAAATCTCAACCAAATGAAATAAAATAAAACAACGCAAAAACAATACCCTCCACGCAAATGCAAACAAACTTCAGGGCCCTGTTTCATAAAGCTGTTCGTAAAGTTACGAACAACTTACAAGCGACTAGTGATCAGATCTTGTGCTGAATTATTGAAATTCTGATAGGTATAGCACATCAGAACTGATCACCAGTCGCTCGTAAGTTGTTCGTAACTTCACGAACAGCTTTATGAAACAGGGCCCAGGACTTTGCCAGCCCTATTACCTGTTTGTCATATTATGCAGAAATCATGAGCAGGAATTCAATCAGTCCTCTTTGACTTGTCTCTATTAGAAAATGGGTAATTTAGCTGCAATATGTGCAGGGATGCCAACCTTGTAAACAACATCGCAATATTCTAATGGCTGAAAAGCATTTTGTTTTTCCGCAAAAAAAAACCCCAACACACAGTATTTTACCTTTCCTGCACTACGCATGTGTAGTAAATGTTCAAGTTAGACATTTTACCATAAAATGTGAAATTTGCTGATTTATTTCTTTGTCATCCGCTTGGCAAGAATGTGTACAGTGAATTGTGATTCTGGCGTGAGGATAAGAGTGAAATAGGTTGATCATTCCATTACAAAATCATGTGATTTTACACCGCGCTAAAAGACAACATGTTTGGAGAGGGGTATATTTGAGGTCTATTTTCCAAAAATCGGAGTGAATAATTTTCATAATTTTGCCGAATTTGTAATTTTCAGGACTTTGTGAAAAACTAGTGCTGTTTTTGGCCGATATTTCATCCTTTCAGTATGGAATTCAGAGCCACGAAAAAAAGAAAGAAAAGTCCAGAGATACGATCCACTCTCCTACAGACAACACTAGGTTGAAAGTGAACATAAAATCATACACGTATATTGTATAACAAGCATCAACTCTCCTTTCGAGCAATACAAGCTCGTAGAAGCAACACACTGCTCACCTTTCCACCTGCATCTTCTGACTCTCGATCTCTGGGTTGAGTTCCGTGTTCGAATTTTCATCAATGGGTGCCGGAACAGCCTGCTCCATTCTCTCTCTGCAATGTGTGAGAGCATAGGGTCACATCAAAGACTCCTGTTCAGGATTATGCTACTGAATAAATGAAATGTTTGGGCAGATGATGATGTTCTGTTTGGAGGGGGGGGGGGTGCTATTTTAATTCCGGGTAGTACCTAGGAATGTGGATGCAGACGGATAGCGGTGGGAAGATGACCAGAGGGACAGACAGATTTGAAGTTAGATGTAGATAAAGAAACATATACATAAGTACAACTGTACCATAGTACAACTGTACCATAGTAGATGGCTGAATTAGATAGATAAATACATGCAAACATGAGTGGATGCTTTTGATAAGATGACAGATAACTCAACATAGATGTGGACTGATTGACAAATGCCAAAGTACTACTTGATAGTCTTCCAAACATAAGCAACTTAAGTGCCAAGATGGAAGGTGGAATGCACAAGCTGAATACACAGTAATCTATCCATTTCTACATCTGCAGAAATATCACCATGCTGCTGACAGGAAGATGTCTGCTATGTTGTGAGCTATACAAGCTTGCATTCTGCTCCAATGTCCTTTTTTTGATTGATGATTTCTTTCTTTTATCATGCTCTCAATGATGTAACAAGCAATCAAAAGTTTCCTTGCAGCCCATTTTGCCTATGGTCCCCATGGTGGACCCTGTGTGTGGACATTATAGAATCATGTAGGCATTGGGTACAGATATCTGCAAAATGCCCAGTGATCTACAACAGGACGAGCATTCATGCATGAGAGTACCCCAACTGCATTTTTTTATATCTTACATACCGGTGTGGAACGATGGGCTTGAACGACACTGTCTCTATGTCGGTGGGTGTTGCTGGTTGCGTAGATTCTGTTTTGCCGAAGGGAAGTGGAGACAGGCTGACTGGTGAGGAGAGGGCGGAAACGAACGACGGCGAGTCTGCACTGATGTCGGAGTCCCAATCTTCCGACAAGACACGGTTGGGCAAGATGGAGGGCAACAGGTAGTTTGATGACGGCAATGTCAAGGCAGATGGGACTCTGCCCTTTGTCTGGTGGTCGCTTGGGGGTGGTGGGACGGGGATGCTGACGTCGGAGGCAATACGAAGGGATTTGGCGCTAGACTGGGGCAAGGTCTGAGTTGCAATGCACGCCGTGTTCTGCTTGGCGACGAGGTCCCGTGAGCTGAGTTCAGTCTGTGAGGTAGTGTTCTGCTGTATTGCAGGTGGCTGCTCTTCACTCTTTGTCTGCGATTGTGCGTTCTTCAGGACAACTAGTGCCAGGACCCCTTGGCTGACAGTTGGTATGGCCTGACACTGTACCTCTCTACACATGGAGGGGGGTTTCTCCCGTGAAAGTTCAACAGAGTCTGGTACTGTTTGAGTCCCCAATGATTCAGAGATGACTGCTACAGACTCAGTTTGGAGTGCAACATGACAAGATGACAGCAAAGCTGACTCTGCACAAGAGGTTTCCTTCTCTGAAACACTGATGGTGTCGGTCTGAATACCTATTGCATGTGAAATGCTAGTGTCTGAAGGGGAGTCACATCCTATATCTCCATGAGAACTATCTACTGTATTTATGTCTCCATCGTACAGTTTTCGGGGAAAGTCGTTGTGGTCAACACCCACATGGATTTCCTGCACAAGCTGGCCTTGGTGATATTTGCAATGAGGGCAGAATGTCAGAAACTGTGGTGGGAGACTTGGGGACGTACCAAAAGGAAGCGGCCGGTCAGCTTTCTGGAAGACGTCAAGGGCTAAGGCATCTACCGAACAGCACAAAGAAAACATGCGATACATTCTCAGAAGTTTCATGGACAAAGTCAATGACTAAAGAGCCTTTCATTGAAAGGCCACATCTTGCCAGCCATAAAATTGGATAAGCAGCTAAGAAACAAACATTTTCAATTAAACACTCACTTCTGGTGTCAGAGTTAATTTCAATATAGCTCACAGTTCTCGTTCAAAGAAAGAACAGAAAACTTTTGCAAAGAATTACAATTTCATGAGAAACTAAATACCAAAGATAATATATTCAACAAATCATTTCACGGAAAGTAAAAAAATAAAATGATCTGGTCAATTTGGATTCATTAACAATCCCTATTGCAAGCAACATGAAGCCACCAACTGTCAATCTACAATTAATTGCACTCAATTTCTTAAAGATTGAAGTGTATTTCTTGAAGCTATCATTTGCCCTTGAAACACTTTAACTCCTGAAAATTGTGAATTACCTTATTTACATTATTCATTCCTCTCTACAGCTACCTACAGTTACGTGTATGTATTCACATTCATGTCTAGTTGTATAGCTAAATTCATATTCATATCTGTAATGATACATCAATCGATCTCTTAATTTATGCATAATCCCACTTAAGACAAGAGAAGGTTTGCAGTTCTCTGATTATGTACTCATATCAGTGATCACTACAAGGTGTATGCCAACTCACCAATTATTGCTGAGAGGTGTTGAGGAGGGGAATGTGTCAGAAGGCGCTGTCCATTCTTGACTGGAACCAGTCCTTGTGTCAGACTCGTGGCTGTCCTGTAGCCAGAGTCCAGAGTTGGCACGACAAGGTCCACATCGTCAAAGCTCTGCTCAAATACCTCCCCCTGCAGAGACACAAACGGAGAACCAATGTCAAAGTGAGTGCTAAATGGGTCAAATCAGGTACTATAATCTACTAGCTGCAGCATAAAAAAAAACATTGGCATCATGAAGAAATTAAACACAGAGCTTCTTCTTCTTTTCTTTCTTTCTTTTTTTTTTTTTTGAATTTCATACTGACTGATGTCCATAAACAGAGGTTCTGTAGGGATAAAGAGAAGGGAAAAGTGTGAAATTGATAAAGAGAATTTGCTAAATCCCACCCATGTCGGCACATGGCTAATAATATCTCCACATCTCAATATGAAAGAAGGCACAAAGGTGATATCTCTCTCTTCAGATATGCTGCAGATTAGTGTTGATTGCCAGTCATAGGGGTGTCTATACCAAACTGAAAGAATTTGAAGTGCCATCCAAACTACCTACCTTCAAAATGACCAGTTCAAATAAGAGTGAGTTAGAAATCATCATGGTAGCAGTTTCATCAAAATTGAACATGACTTATGAAAGTTATGGCATTTCAAACTTTCTTCACTGATAGCACTAGGCCACCCTCCTGCAGAACATGGTGCAGAATTACACTTTAATGTCGATGGCACTAGGCCACCTTCCAGCAGAACATGGTGCAGAATTGCACTTTAATGCTGATATACTAGCACCAGGCCACCCTGCGGCAACTTCCTGACTTTTGTCAGTACGATGCACCCAGTAGATCATACATCCCTGCTATCTGTAATCGGGGTGAAGCTTCTATACCACTATCACTATTAATGTGTATTCCGTACTTCAGACAAGCATCAACTGTAGGAGAGTTGGGAGACCCACAATTCCAATCTGCATTTTATGTACATGCAGATAGAGTTTCTTGGACTTGAATAATAGGTGTACTATTGTATAGGCTGTTATTTTCGTGAGGGTTTGATTTTTGCGAATTTCGTGAATCACAGCTGAACCAGGCATTTCCAAGGTAAAAGAGACCATTTCAGGGATGTCAGCTTATTTTCTGTTTCTAATGTGCATTATCCCCAATACAATATGATCTTTGAGAACACTTACGTGTAAATGAGAGATAACTTTGCCCCCAAAATGCTTCAAACAAGTAATTTTAGAATTTATGCCAAAATGAAATTTTTTGTGTGAACGTACGTTACGCTGGACTGACATCATGACGGTCAAATAATAAATGCTCATTGAAAATTTGTTGTTTTGCAACTAATGGCTTTATAATGAATAGAAAAGATAATAACAGCCCTTAAACTATTGAACACTGTGTTTTATACCATTTCTACACTTAGTGGTGAACGTTGTACACATACGTTACGTGGACTGACAAAACTGTCACATTTTTGTCAGTCCACGTAAAGTACGTTCACCACTAAGTCTACACATGGTATAAAACACAGTGTTCAATAGATTTTGAGGGCTGTTATTATCTTTTCTATTCAATATAAAGCCATTCAGTTGCAAAACAACAAATTTCCAATGATCATTTATTATTTGCCATTCGTATTTTAGTACGAAGATGTCAGTCCAGCGCAATATACACGTACATGTACGTTAACCCCAAAATTGTCATTTTGGCATAAATTCCAACATTTCGCTTGTTTGAAGCAGTTTTGGGGCAAAGTTATCTCTCATTAAAGAGTTCTCAAACATTGTATTTTGGGGTAATGCACATTGGAAACAGAAAATAAAGCGACATCCCTGAAATGTATTACATGTATATGGGTACATTTCAGGGATGTCAGGTTGTTGTCAGGATGTCATGTTTGCTTGCCATATGTTGATGTCTTGATTCCTTGTAATTAAAAGCACGGGGAACTTTTCTTACGCAGCCGAGCGCGAAAAATTAGTCACTCAAAAATATCCACTTTTACAGTACTTGGAATTTCCCACAAAACATCAAAATATCTTCACTGAAATTACAAAAGGATTTTTCATATGTGGTATTACTTCTCTAATCCTGAGATGTTCTTCTGTTTTACCAGATAGTGATATTACATATTGTATTTGAAACCACCTCTCAGTTCTTTTTCTGGTCAACTGGATCTTTAATGAAACTTTCGGAGTTGTGTCACTTTACTTAAGTTACAGTAACTTGAATATCAGGTGGGAGTTCCCTTTCTATGCCCCTGCAGAAAATGATGTTGCTGTTTTGTACACCGACATATACAAATTTGTTTGCATAAATCAGTATAAACATGATATTTGATATATTAACAGCATTTGCAAATCAAGATCATCTTAATAGTTTTGCTGATGTCAGTCAAAATATTAGTGTTATTTCAAAATCTTACACTGCAAACAAACTTACTCCCACATACAATATATGCCATACAAGTAGGCGTATTTACATGTACCCAGAGAGGTCAAAAAATAGTATCTTACTGTATACTTAGGTTCGCCTTCCTTGTTTTCATTTCCAGTATTGCAGTCCAGTTTATGTACTGTACATGTACAGGGAACTGAACATGTACATGACTGTACAAATAAGTATGTGTGCAATTTTTTACCAGGACTTACAAAGGGGAAAACGCACAAATATACACATGTATTGTATTTAAAGGACTGCAAACATAAATGTGAAGATTTGCAAAGTAAAGCAAGTTGAATCAACCTCACATCTGAATTGAGATTAATACAATTTACTTTAACAAAGTATGTTAGGGTCAATATTTTTTTGCCATACACATACATGTATCACTTACTGTATGTGTACATACAATACTGTATAATTAATGTACAGTAGTTCACCAAAACAATCAATTATCATCTGAAGGCATTCCTCAATCTTCAAGTTCATAGAAACATTTTAACATGAAAATTATATATGTACAGTATAGATTTATTTTCTTAATTTTGTTTTAAAATCTTTGGATTGATAGTGCATACGCAGGTGATTGTGCTGCTGCTGCCATCTAGCAGCAGGTTATTACAATTGCACCGTCTGGTACAATAACTAGAAAAGGGGGGGGGGGGGAGAAACAGGTTTACAAGGCTTACAAGGCTGTTTATAAATTGAATGATTGGTGCCCTGGTGACATACTTTTGTGAAAGTCTTGAAACCGAGACGGCGAGACGGTATCAGATATCATCATGAAAATGAGTGAGAATATGAAATTCTACAATGGCATGGTTAAATGTACAAACAATGGTAAATACAGCACAATACCATACAATTGTATGTATATCACTGAAGACTCCAAAAGCTATGTCATGCATATGTACCTCACACAATGTTGCAACAGTAGGCTACTACAAACCCACACGCATTACCTTCTTAACTGATGGGGCAAATAAAACCCACTGTTGGGCAAGCAGAATGAATGGACACCTGCCTAATTAGAGCATGGGGCCCTTGCCCTCATGTGCAACAGGGCAAAAGGAAGTGTCTCTGTTAAAATATCGATCTGGGCCTTGGCGGTCAGTTGCTCATTTACTTACCATCTACAGAAGCAAACACTTATCGTCAAAGTTTTCCTTCTCTACATAGTACACCGTAGTCCTACACTGTACTTTTTGGACAATTTGTACACACTTGACAATGACATTGTGCTACAGAACCTGTACTCACAAGTAAGCTGCATGATACACACCTGTTGTTCACACAAACTTCACCTCCTGTCACGAACCATTGGGTGGGTTATCCATTCATTACAAACTCCTCGCCATATTCCAAAAAAATGCAGAGAACTTGGCAAGCACAGAGTGTGCATACTCTTCACAAAAACTTCCAAAAAGTTCCGCAGAGCAATTCAGGCCAGGCTGCACATCCTGATAGATACCAGAGCGTGACTGAATGAACAACTGGGTGATATGAGCAATGCTGGAACAGATCAGCTATACCACTGACAGGTTATACCCTGGTCTGCACTGCAGGAAGCCAACAGACTTGTGCCAGAAGGTTTTTGGTCCCAGCTTCACCTCTCTCTTCCTCTCTCTCCCTCTCCTTCTGTGAGAGAGGTGTGCCCAAATTGCCTAGCACAATGCACAAGGGCTCATCACAAATGTTGAGCACAATTTGCACAAATCCAAATCTAGGATATCATTCACACTAGTGACCTTGTGTGTACAGTGCATGTCTCCCTGTGCTTGCCAGCCCTTCTTCTTTCCCTCCTGAATGGATCCAGAGATACAGAGCAATTGATCAGATGAGGCCTGCGTTATCAGCTACATAGACTGCTGTGTGGTTTTAACGGGATTTGAACAGTTCCAGGAAGAAGGGCTACGTACATAGCTGATTGTCTACCCTGCCACGGTCTGGTGCACCGGGAACAATAGGTACCAAGGCGCAATGGGTGTACCCTGAACACCTCATAAACCAGAAAGAAAGAGAGATTCATTAAATTGCAGATCCTCCACAAGCACTGCAATATCACTGTTTATAAGACTATATGTATAAGGACACATTCAATGTTCAGTAAAAGACAACCACTGACAAAAAAAAAAGTCATACTGTTTTGTTTTTTTCATTCAGCAAACATAAACCAGACAATTTTTAATACATGTATATAGCTCTCTACACAAAATAATTCTTGTCAGTCATTAAGGAAGAAGCTTTCTTACATATCATGTAAAATGTTAAGTTTTAAGTTCTGTCCATACCAGCTCTTGTCCCTAAAAATAGGAATGAATTATGGCTCCCTATACAGAGAAGAAATCCTAGTAATTATAGTGAAAAGCATTACAGACTGATGCATAAACTGTATACATGGATATTAAATCTTTGACTTTTTGCAATATAAAAACACAAGATATTTCAGATTTCTTACAATATTGATGATCACTTAAAAACATAATCATACAGACATATGAGTGCTATTAAATGTCTGCCCATCCCCTTAACCTGTTGAGGACGAGTCCCAAGTATACTCTGGCAAGTGTCTATGAGATATGCATGTTGTAGCAAAATGAGTCTGTCGTCAATGGGTTAATCTGCCACCATACAGTGTACCTTCAAATCCCATAACACAGAGTTTTTGTTCAAAGCGTGGAAATGGTCTGCCAGATCTTTCCAAATTACCAAAGCCTCTACATGCTGATTAGGCAAAACTCATCCACTTTGTTTACTTAAATCTGAAAGAAATAACATCCCATATGAAAACATCCAGCATGAAATTTCAGCCCAAACTAAACTTGCATTCATCAGAGAAAAACACAAATATCGCTTTCATTGCCGTCTGTCTTCCTGCTTCCTGGACCTTTGAATGTATCTTTCAAGGCCTGTCATATGAGAGAACTTTATTGGCAAATGCATTCCTGTTAGGAGGTCATACAAAATGTGACTTTATTTCATCTCCAATGTTAAAACAATGAGATAATTTGTGTTCGACATGTTCAATGTGTTTTGCTAACGTAAGGAAGGCCTGTTAGTTGAAAGAAATAGAATGAGAGAAAAAGAAAGAGAATATAGGCCTACTAAGGAAATGCCAACAAATAAACAAACATGTACAATGTAGCTCTAGAAAATTGCTTGAGGTACAATTTATGTTCCAATATAGACAGATGTCAGAAATTTATAGTCCACCAGAGCATTCTGGTAACTAAACTGCTGTAGTCACAATAATTTTCCAACCTGATTCGGAGGTTACCATAATTTGTTTATCTTTTGCTATGAAATGCTTTGCAGTCTTCCTGGATACAACATTATTTCTATTGTGGTTCTTTCAAAGAACTCTGCAGCAGAAGAAGTCCTGACCTGACTTGAAGAACAAGTGTTGAATCATGACACAGGTATCTGATTAGGCAAAATGATGACCACTATTCAGTGCCTACCACACACTGTCCCAACTTCTCATTGGTCAGTAGCATTCACAATGGTGTAGTCTTTCAACGTGACCGCAATCAAAGAGGTAGGGGATGCATGACTTGGTGTATTGAATTCAAACTGGATCTGGGATTATAGCGGATTAGTTGGTGGGGGGGGGGGCCCTTTCAGGACATACAATACAGTGTATCAGCATCTGACATGAATGGGCTTTACAATTACATGCTGTTGACCTTAAAGGAAAATTAGCTGAGGCCTGTAGTAAGATTAAAAATGCAACACTAATTGCCAATACACATCATTGATCTTTGAAAGCTGAGTACAAAGCGCTAGGACTTAACAAGGGAGGAGAAGGAGAGAGGGAGAGAACAATACATGGATAGAGATAGATAGATAGAATAACAGATAGAGAGGGGAAGATAGATAGAAAGAAGGGAGAGACAGCAAATAAAAGATTATAGGCAAGAAAAAAGATGGAGAGAGACACATTGATTGCTATGTATGTGCAGGGAGGTCACCTTCCTGGTCTGTGCCTACTGGTAAGGGCCACTGCCATGATTTCATGACATCCTTACAAAATGTCATGTTTTACTTTCAGCCTTTAAAAGACATTTAATTGCCCTGCTACAACAAGCAAGCTATGGTCTCCATTATGCCAAAAACCGTGATGACAAGATAAAGGTACAAAATCAAATCAATTCATCTGGACTTAATGTTTTAATTCCGAGAACGGTTTCACATCCGATCCTGGATGTTTCATCAGCTCATTTGATTTGTCTGAAGTGTCCAGGATCGGACATGAAACCGTTCTCAGAATTAAAACAGTAAGTCCAGATGAATTGATTTAATTTTGTACCTTTGTTGATCGGTACCTGGATGAATCACAACTTACACCATGTGATGACACGACTAACAGAACGCGGAGCAGCATCGACTTCCAATCGCCATCCATGCATATGGCAATGTCAAACAAATACAATCAAGGAAGTTTCATTAAGATTGAGGATAAAATGAGGAAGCTATGAGAGTTTACAGCTTCACATGTCCTCGCATACCAGTGAGTAATGTGAGTTATCACACAGATGAGACAATGAAGTCTCCCACTTACAATGTACATGTACCTACACACATACACACACATACACACACACACACATATACACACATACATCCAGTGTATCTTTACTAAAAAATTTCCTGTCTTATTTCTGTGACTTTTCTACCAGTCTGTTTGCTTGGTATGGTGAAAAGTCATCATGAAGGTGGAATGGCATTGCACTTTTAGCTGTGTTCAAATCTCTGAGGTTCCCTTTATTAGGCGTGTCTTCATCAGCCCGAAGTTTCAAAATAGCGCGCTATCTTGCGGTCACCAAACTAGTCCGATGTCAAGATAGCGTGCTATCTGTGTAGTGAAGACGCAAATAGCGCGCTATTTGATTGGGAAAATTTCCTCCGAAATCTTGGTCTAGTTCGTGAACTAGAGCGCTAATTCGTGAAATAGCGCGCTATTTTGGGTGCGTCTCCATCAGCCCTAAATTTTCTCGATCCCTCCACGCTTCTGGTTAGCCAGCTGGCTATTGAAAGCGCATGTACAAGCTAGTGATTGTGTATAGTGCATACACTCACGGCGTATTCAAGGATCACATGTGTGTACTAGGCCTACTGTTGTTGACATCTTTAAAACCAGGGAGGTGATTCCGTGCATGCTAGCTGTTTTTTGTAAACTTCTTCTTCTGGTCCACTCTACCTTAGCTAAAGATTCTTGCAGATTGTGTGTATTTTGGATTTGCTTAAACATTGCAATTCGTTCATTTCATGTAAGATGTGTCACTGGACAGAAGAGTAGCGTTATCAATATCCCTTTGGAGAGAATTTGCTGTACTGCTCACCTCCCTGGTTGTAGTATAAGGTGTTGTAGGAGATTTTGAGCGGGAAATCCACTTTCGAACAGCGAGCTACGCAGAGTAATGATGCAAAGTGCGCATGCGTCAATTTTCGGACTAATTTCCCGAAGTAGGCTATTCGAGCTGATGAAGACGCACATTCGCTCTATCGGGCTATTTTCTAAGACCGCAAAATGTCCCGCTAGTTTGAACTTCGGGCTGATGAAGACACGCCTATTGAGAGTGAGCAAGTTGGATTATAGGCCTATAGGTATACTGGCTGGCACTTTTAGCAAGTGGCATCAATTACAAAACATGCTATCACATTTGCCTGGGAAGTTTGACACAACCAGAAAGTGCAGAGCTCCTTTTCCTGACTGCATCAAATATCCCTTGGTAGAAGAAAAGCTTGCCCCTTGCCCGATGAAAGTTCTCTCAGTGAATATTCACAAGAAAGTTTATTGTGGGAGAGACTATTCATGGAAGAATGCAAAGTGAGCACTTCTCGTCCAATAAACAAACAAATCATACGGAATATATACATAAATGCCCTTCGCAACCCAAATTTCACGCTCCAGTTGTTTCTTGACATTGTAACAGTAATACTGGGCATCCCAATTCCTATGTTTGCACATTAAGGGTGGCAACAAGTAACAACATACTCTACACAGTGTCATGGGAGCCACAGGAGCAGTTGCTTTGATGGCAATAATATTGGATGGATTTGAACTGGGACAACAGGAAATATTTGACCCTCTCTTCGCCCAAACAGTTTCTAGTATCCCGTAAAAAAATAAGACCATCTATAGCGATGACTTATCATCATCATTTATCAGTCCATCTGGAAATTCATTGAATTCTTTGTTGTTCAGAGATGCAAACAATTGAGCTTTTGGAGGCTGCCACATTTTTCAAATAGTAAGAAAAGTACATTGTATTCACATACACTGCAGTAGCCTTTGATGAAAAAGTATTTATTTTTAAATTCATCTATTAACTTTAGAAACACAATGTGGAAAGCTCTAATTGTAAAAAAAATACAAAGATTTCAAATGAAGTTTTCCTCAGACAAATGTCCTTGGAATTATGATGTTAACAATCACTATCATTGGACATCAAAGAAATTTTAGACTTTCAAATGTGCCCTGTGCTTGAAAGTATTATGTTTCAAGCTTCCTCCTGAATTTATTTTGTTCCATAGAGCCCTTTCAAGATATATACTTTAAAACAACAACAAAAAAGTTGTTTGTTATTACATGCATCATGTAGACTTGCCAAACATAATTTTCATTAGGGGGCCTACTTGGTGGACACCAAGCTCTTGCATTTTACATGATATGATATTGTGATAATCAAAGAAAAAAAAAAAAAGGAAGGCATCAGAAGATTTGTAACATGAGCATGTTTTTCTATCAGCACTTGTAATCAGACAACAATTGCACATTGGATAGTCTGAACATTTTTAGAATACCCATTCTCACAAATAATGTTTGCTTCATGTCTTGTTTCATGTCATGTTTTTTCTGTCCATTTAAGAGGGGAAAAATGGGTTTCACCTCACACATAATCGGAAACAGCTGGATATAAAAACCAGTTACAATTGTATTTCATAATTCACTGCAGGTACATGTTATTTGCAGTATAACATGATTAAATCATTACCATGGTACATGTATATCCTTGCTTTTGGGTCTTTAACCACAAACCTGATAATCTTGAATTTCTGTGACTTCACATTGTATTCAACTATATCTTGTAAGAGAAATGATAATTTCCTTTTTTTAAATTAACTTTTCCATCAAGTACTTTGAGTTTTTTTTTCCAACATTTTACATATGCTTCAAAAATGCAACGACATATCATACCTCACTGAATGGTACTGAACAGTTAAATGAAAGTAAGAGAGAGAGAGAGAGAGAGAGAGAAAAAAAAAAAAGAAGCACATTCAATTGCATGCAATTTTAAACCCATTTTTGTCTTAGTTTGTTTTGTTAGCAACTCTGGGAGCAATGTGTATCAAAAATTTATATATATCACATACACTCACATAAGAATTTCAAAACATGTACAGTTGTAGGGCCTATACTGCAGCACAGAAAATGGCCAAAGAAGAGATTTTGTTATTTCTAATTTGCCATTGACTCTGAAGGCATTCCATACCAACAGAAATTGACACCTTGGTATGTGGTCTGAGGAATTCAGCTGAGCCCATGACCTACAGCTGAAATTCATCACTTTGTATGAGGAAAACAACAATAACTAAACAGACTTGTTTGGTCCCATATATTCCCAGTATGCTGCACCCCTGACACCCTCCATACAATTCACACATCTATGCATGTGAACCTTACACATGTCCTTGTTTACAGATTGGGAATAATAATATATATTTTTTTAAAATCATATTGTTTGTGACATTTTTATATTTCATTTCATTCCTTTATTCAAGCACAGCACATATTTCAGTCCGGGAACTGTTCTTCCCCAGGTCCATGCGGATAAAATACAACACAACAATTTGAAGTTCATATTTGGTATTAGATCTAGAAAGCAGCTGTGACAGTTCTATAGTCATTAATATGTTGTGGAGAGGAAAGCTACTTGTATTTTTGTGGCACTATTATGTGTGTACCAGCAACAAAATTTTCAATCTCTCTCACATCATATTCAAACTTCACTCAGTGATGGATAGATCAGAGAAATCCAGTCTTCCCAGAAACAAAAAAGACAACTGATGAATCTGAATATATTCACAAACACAACCATGCTTTTGTGGAAGATATATCACGTTTCCCTGGTTATGTTCTCTTTTGGAACATGTAACCAAAAACCAATTGATACAAAAATATCAATTTGATGTTAAACTTTATAAATTTATTTTTTAGAACAAGTGAAAAAGACTAGTCAAATTCATCAAATACTCACAACCCCCTCCCCCAATTTATTGCAAGCATTATGAAGCCTGTCATAACCAAAGCCAAACTTCTCATTTTTGGTTACCTGCCCGGTAAAGATATGACATCATACAAAAAAACATGGCTCTCGTGGCATGGACACTTTGCGTATCTAAATGAGGGGAAATTTAATCATGTACTGCCAAGCCTTGATGTTATGACAATAAATGTGGGAGAAAAATATCATGGAAAAGCTGACAACAGATTCCACAGTAGAGGAAAGAGCCAACATTGTATAAGTGATGGTAACATAGAATCAGGCATAGACAACAGTGTGCACGAAAGAATACAAATTATTTTGTTTTTCAACTCATTTCTTGGACATACTTGTATAAATTTGTATTTTCTTTCTCTGTAGGTACATGTGGCTTAGTTGTCATATTTCATGTTTACCCTGTGGGAGTTGAGATCAATATGTTTGTTAATTTGAAAGCAGAAGAAAAAAATATATGACAACATTTTTACAGGTTCCTTGAATAAGTGTATACTGTTTTCAAACACAAAGTCTACACAGGGTCTTCAAAATTTCAATTATGTGCAGTTGAAATCTGGAAAACTTACCTCTTGACCCAACTCTTGATTGGCAAGCTGCAGGCTCCTCACAACATCTTCCAGGTCCCTGGCAGGCCCAGTGGTGGGGAAGTCAGGCTGCTCCCTCGCGTTCTGTGGCAAACCTGCTGCAGAACTTGGCTCAGCCTCATTCAACCCTGCCTCCTGAAAATTGTGAGGGAATACAGAAACAAAGAAATGAATTTAAACAATAATAGGAAAATGAATACAAGGATAAATTATTGAATATATAGATATATGTACACAGTACAGATGAATAAATTGACAGATTAAGACAAAAATAATACAATAATATGAAATACAAAGATTAATTTTTGAATAGTTTATGCCCAGCTGGGTGTTGTTTCTGAGGTATAAAATCTGCGGCAAAGACATTGCATCATGAACATGATTACCAAGATTTTCAAAAACGATGGATTGAACATATGACTCAAACATGACAACAACAAAAAATACACCATCTCCATTAGAGAAGAATGAAATACACCGTCTTCATTAGAGAAGCATGACAGGGCTCAACTTACCGTGCTGACTGATGCAGTGATGCAGTAATACATGGCGTGAGCCTATTATCTATCGATTCGTCCGACTGTCAAATCAGAGTCTGAGAGCCAGCCCAAAAGCCAGCAAGAGACCCAAAGCACATGTTGGTTCTTGCAAGTGTACAGGAGAGACCAGAGCAATCTACTCCCCAGCCTCAGCAGAGTCGCGTAAACCTACAAACTGCTTCCTCAATGAAATAATCTCTTTACCAGTGAAAGTGTCATTTCCTCCTCGAGTTCCCGACAGAGTGACATCCAACTGGTCCGAAGCACTTAGAAGAGCAGCAATGAACACTGTCAGACATGACCAGCAGCAGAAGAATCAAACTTTGTCTTTGGGTCACGGACACAGAAACAACTGCTCTCTTTTACAACAGGAACTGATCAATATCTAAGCACTTGGACGTAGCGCATCCATCCATTCTCAATGGTGTATGTTGAAGACCAGTATAATGTTAATGTCAATGGCACATAGATTTATAAGCTACTGTAACTGCAATATAAACACTGAGATTAGATCCTTAAACTTCTGCTTGCTTAGACCACTTTTTTAGGTCAGTTGACGATGAGTGACGGAAGCATCTCTGCAAAGTAAATCTCTCCACACCATGGGGGAAAAAAAGCAGCAACAATGACGTAAATGGATGCAAAAGTGGGCCCACACATTAGGCGTATAAATTTCAGTGGTAACAAAAAACAAGGCGATGAGCTAAAATCAATGTGCTTTCAGGCAGGACTCTGTATTCTCTTGGGTATTGCTGCTTTGGATAAAAATCAATGAAAAGTAACACATGTAGCACACGAACAACAAGTGCAACACGTTTCAATAGCTTTCTTTACCACACTCCACCAGGCAAAGATATGGCACCTAATGAGATCTGTCTGTAGCTCAGCCTTTCTGAATTTTTGTTTGATCACACACACTATAAAGTGCCATATTCCAACAACCAAGACTGAAAAAAAAATGAAAGAAATATAGGAAAAACAAGTAAAAATCCTCTGAGAAGAAATCCTCCACTGGCTCCAGGAAAAAAATGTCCAATCTTAGACATCACTCCCGATTGGTCAGTTTCCTTTAGGTGATCATGATCACACTACTATACGTCACACTCGAAAAACTGAATGTAGAGCTCATAAAAGATACATCACATGCCTACTAGTGATAACAGGTCAGGAGTTGAGCAGCAGTCAGTTGATGCATATGATCTGCACTATCTGAGTAATTTCAGTCATCCGTTTGCACTTTGGATTGACACTTTGCTCCCATTCCAAAGGAGGGAGTCTTTCAATTTACAAATGAATGTAATCACGCATAATGTCCTTCGCTTTCGGACATGCAAGTCAAAGTGCACTCTTGGCCTGTAAGCAGAGAGGTTTTAAAACTAAAACAACCAGACAAGCACTTTGTCCAAAACCACCACAAAAAAATTGTATAATCACATCCTAACATTTTGAATTGCTCTATTAAGGCAAAACTTGTACAAACATGCAACCTAATCGGCATGAATATATCTCGACTGATCAGTAATTCAGTAGAAAAGTCACACGCGTCTATCTCCTTCTCTATCTGCATAAACCCAGACACTCTATTTGCATTTGGGATTTTCCAGCTTTACTTAAAGGACACACAGCTGAAGTCGCACAAAAGAGAGATCTCCATATCCACTCACTAAGAGGAACATAAACTGTTTATTTTCATCGTATAAATGGCCTCAGTGGAGGCCTGCAGGTGCACAGCACTTCAGAAATGCCAAAGGACAGATGAGGCAAAATAGAATTAGAGCATCAGTCTAACAAGTTTCATTCACTTTCAAAATATTCTTCCCCATGAAATCCTCACAGTCTAGCAGCACTTGTGTATACATAACAACCCTCTTCTTTAGTCAAGCCTTTTATGGCACCGATAGTGATGATTATTGTTGACATTGTCATCATCACTATTCTATCCTTACATCACATCACTACAAAATACAGATTTAGCAATGACTTGAAATGAGGAAATACAGCTGCGAAATATCCTTGGCACAAATGAGCCCTTCTTGCAAAATTCTTTTGATAATTATCATTAACCATTTTTAATAGAAACATGCACGTTGAGAAGACACTGACATCATCAATCTACTTTGTGTAGATGTGGTTATATCACTGAATATACAAAACTTCCATATTCCTTGACTTTCTTATTTCTTTCTTTTTTTCAGTTTTTGATGAAACCATCACTTTTTTTTTTAATTCTGGTTTATTCATTAGATAGGTCAACTGGAAGTGAACATGGGAGGATATCAACTTTAAGATCACTGACACAAATGATGATTGCAAATGTAATTTGAAAAAAAATTGTGTCTAGGAGGAATATATGATTCCTAGTTTGCTTTCAGACTTCTACAAATTACTCACTGAGCATGAAATGCATTTCCACATGCAACATGCTTAACAAATACAAATGTGCATTTTCTGAATCTAAAACCCTTCTCCATGATTGCCTGGTGAAAACAGACATCACTCTGCATCTTCATCAATGCTAAGAATCTCAAACATACACTACCACATCCCACATAGTTTGTCAGCGTGATGAAAGATGCCCTTCCAGCTTTGCCCATGTGAGAACTTCTCTTCCCTGGAAACTCTTTCTTCATATTTCAATGCATGACCCAGTTTTGTGGCCACAGCCAATATTTTTATAATCATCATATAAAAAAGAAAGAACAAAATCCAAAGCCTGTCATTGTACGTTGTGAGGCACTTTGCGGTCTGATCCTCTGCATTGTAGACACTGAACAGCCAATTGAAGCCTACAATACCTGTATGAATATAATACAGTGTATACCGTACTGTAGGTATGTTCCCATTGAACTGCTGTTGAAAGTAGCTATCAGCTTTCACTCTGCATGTTCATTTATGCAGCAAAAAGCAAACTAAAATATCCACAAACTTTGTATTTCCATGTTGACTGCAGTTTATTTTATCCGACAGAAACAACAGCAACAAAAAAAAAAGCACAAGATTCATTTTTCCTTTTCTAGTGACAGAGAAATTTAAGACATGTATTCAAATGCTAACACAAGAAATAGAGAATGTAACATTCACTATCTACCAGTGCTTCAACGAAATCTGTCATATCTTCAAATGTGACATCTGAACCCTAACCTCTGCAATCGCCACAGCGAAGTCAATAACAATTTACTTGTCACTCTTAGTACTGTGATTGACTGAGATTTGAGGGCGCCATTGGCATTTTTTCACTGAATTTGTGATTTAAAAAAAAAAATAGATTTGGGCCTGACATTTTAGATATCTATCCCAGAAATCAAATAAAAAAAAACTATCTGGTCACAGTTTGTGCTTATACCATATTCAAATTCTTTATAGCATTTCATAAGTCACTGCAAAACCATAGAAATCACATACTTGAACTTTGACCTCTTGACTTTATTTTTCGCTGCATCGTTTGTAATATCTTATAGCACTGGTTGTGAAAACATGTGAAACATTCATAATTCCAAAACTTTCTTACTTGTATCTCAAATCTGATTTTCTTGGAACTTGTCTGATATTATTCTATCAAGCTAAGCCAATTTGAGCAAGGAGTGAAACTGCGGGGGGGGGGGGGGGGGGGGGTGGCAGCTTGGCTGCATCTAATGTTGCAGCAATTGTCCCACACAAGCCGGAGACAACAAGCAATTATGAGAGAAAAGCTGGCTCTGGGTCAGGACCGTTGCTTGACAGGGATCATATCTCACCTACCACTCCATCATCCACCGCTACTGGTCTTCCACAACATCGCTCACAGCAGACCGCGGTTGCAGTGTACTCCATGTTTACAAATCTTATTGCGAAGATCTTAAGTCAAGATTAAGCAGAACACAGCACTAATTCTCCTTTCAACTCCTAATTGAGTTGATCTACAAACACAAGAGTCAGCTTTTCTTCATTAAAAAAAAAAATGACAAAACATGGCGAAAGTTTCTTAGAGATATATTTTCACTGATAAAACTTTATTTTCTGGAATTACTGAAAACAGGAAACAATGCAAACTTTCCCAGGCATGTCAAAATGAACCATACAACCTGATCAGTAGATAAAATCTTTACATTTCTGTGATATTTAACACCCAAGGAAGCAGTCATCCCAGCCTATCCCAGTCCCATCTCAGTCTGAATAATTTTTGACATAAGGCCACTTCATTCCATGACCAGTTGTAAAATGACGTGTACTGTACACCATCCAGCCCATCGTCACTTCCCACAGCACTAAATTGTATAATGGTACCACTGATAATACCCATCGCTCGAACTTGTCACCACTGACACATAAAATCACATGTCTCATTGATTTACCTGATCATTAACTTTTTTCTGTAAACTATAACAATTAGTGGTATATTATTCTAAATCAGTATAGTTTGCAACAATTAGCATCAACAATTAATTAGTAGATGACATTCCACTGTAAAAGCATACATACTACAATAACTTTATATTTCTCATGCTGTCACTATCATGAAAAACAGGTGTAAGGTTTTGTTTCCCCTGACAGACACATTTCTAAAGTGCAAGTGTACTTTAGCACATAATATGTACTAAGGAAGCAAAACTAACCGGGAAATGTCCTTGGCTCATGACTTTTGTACTGCTTTGTAAGGCTAATGTCCTCCCTAAGGAAACATAAAAACCAATAATGCTGCCACATTCAAACAAAAACTGGCACCAAAACTGTGGAAAAGGGATAGAATGAAAAGGAGAAAAAGAGTCACGCTAAGCTTGTAATGACCTAGAATTCCGTAACTCTCTGCCAAACACAAGGCACGATGCAGACAAAGAACCCATGATATTATACAGGTATGTATTCATTTTGTATTCAAATATAAAGTTACATATCAGTAAATACTTGTGCATACAGATTGTACAATGTATGTTTGTAAGAATATGTATGTCTGTATGTACAGCGTATGTTAACGTGTACGATGTATGATTTGATCCCTTTGAATAAACGTTCAAGCATGTGTTAGAAATGTTCAAATACATCCAAAGATATTCAAACTCACCCGAAGGTATTCCATGACACCAGCATGTAAATTCCACATCTCACACTGTGCAGCTACTCGGAGTGGATGTCCATCCCCATTCAGAGGCATCAAGAATTTTGACAATCCTATATGTGCATGACACTCCCTGGGCCTAGCAGCTCCTAAAAAGGACCTAAAAAGGAACACTCAGCAGCAAACCAGACTGCCACTATACCACCACAGGAATAATCTAATGCTCTACTTCATACAAATGTGAACCACTGATGTCCTCTTGTGACAGGTATGTAATGCACATAGAAGAATGCTGGGAGGATACATTCATGGACAACTCTTCATCTGCAAGAAAAAGCGGATGATCTGAACCTACTCATTCATTTCACATGAATGCGAAATCGAAGAGGTCACAGCAATGTGTGGACAGCACTGCCTCAACACTATGCCCTGACACTGCCCATCAGTGAACCTGCTTACGAAACCTTGACCAAATCCACTTGTTTCCACTCATCCAAGACAGGGCCTCAAAACAATGAAGGGATTAGTTGACTGAGAGCAAAGAAAACGCCTCGCATGGTGGAAATATACTGCCAATCATCTAATCAATATTATCCCCTATTACAAAACTACAAGGGGGATACCCAGTTCATACATTCATATTGTAATATATCAAATGTAGGAGCGTTGTCGCTGCAAAACCAAGCTTCAACCACTACAGACATGAGGGAAAACTCCTTCATTGCTATTCCCAGAATTTTGTCCACCCCGACTGGTCATCACATCCTGTGGTCAGTCTACACACCCTACCTCCCTAGGAGCCTAACCTCTCCCATAAACATTTCTGGATAACTTGTCTCCCCATTGTCTACCAGTGCTAAGTTTCTCCCCCATCATCCCCATCATGTAAAATGTGAGTCACTGGTGTCAGTGACCCATGGATTGACAGTGGTCATTACTAACCTACTCCTTTGTTTTATTATAATCTGAATCCCTCTATTTTGAATATTTGAATATTGTAGATTAAGCCCCTCCTTCGAGTATAGATGTATTATAAAAGTGACCATGTGCTTTGGTCAAGAGTCCTCTCTTTCACCCTCTTCGGGTAAAGACACAAAGCGTTGGTCTCCCTTGCCATCCCTCTTTAGGGGCAATATATGGCCGTTTGATGGGGAGTACCTATTAATATATCACATTCCTGTAAAGCGTTATATCCTCTTGTGACTAAATAAAGAGCCTGGATTTGGATGCTTATATGAACTGGTCTCTTCGTCTCTTCTGTGTGCTGTCGAGAAACGTTACCAATGTAACACCGCCGATACGCCATCGAACATCAACGACAAAATAAAGGTGTTACATTCTGGTGGCAGCGGTGTGTTGATTAATCGAGCCCATTCTTCTGCAGGTGGGATTGGACGAGCCCATCTCCACATTATACCGCCCTGGATTTTGCAGTTTGTGGACTGTTTATACCATTTGTTTCTCGACTGTGGATCACCTCGAGACAGTTATATATCTCTTCTGTGGAACAGCCTTTGTGCATCATACTTGTAGAAGGCTCGACCCTGCTTGTGGACACAATAATTCCCCACTGTTGAAAGTGAATTTACACAGTGAACTATATTTATCATCACTTTCCTCATTCACCATCACGGCATTATCACCTGATAGAGTGTTTTGTGTTTTAATGTACATGTAAGCTGTTCGCCACTGCTGGAGAATCAACCTTTATTACCTTGGATGAGCTGTTCTTCTTCATCGGGGATCTACTTTCATCGCTGACTTGTACTGTTTGCCTCCTGCTATTTTAATGTGAGTCAACCTGTGCTGTACCTGGCTGTGACTCCTGTTCATTGATCAGTCGTCTTCAACCAGCGACATCATTATATGGACTGTACAGCGCTACCGGTCATCTACGAGGGATCTGGATGAGTTCTTCTTATTCATATTCATTTTTTCCTTTTTCACTGAACATTAATTACTTAATTCGGACAGACTCTTTTACGAATCGTATTTTCTTTTGTCTTAATCCTGTCCTCTTTTTATGAGATTTGTTTTTATGTGCTGAGTTTTGGTACGTAGCTTCATTATACTCCGTTGTTTTAACAATTTATTTTTGTTTTCACTTTATATGCATGTTGATATACGTATTTAATTGTAATTGTGTGACGTGCATTTGTTTGTTGATGACATTACTTGTTTTTTTACATTGATTACGGTTCATGATATATTGCTAGTTTTGTAGGTCAGTTTATGCTTGATTGAGCATAAGTTTGTTTGCTGATTTTTTTCCTTTTTATGTTTGCATAGGGTGAATTATTCACATCTTCATATTTTTGTTCTCTTCATCTCTCTTTTTCTTCTCTCTTCTATCGCTCTCTCTCTCTCCCTCTCTCTCTCCTGTGTAATCAGTTAAGTAGGTTTACATAGTACTCGATCTTTCTTTCTCATTCTTAACGTGGTTAAACCGTTTCTCTTCTAACAATGGCCAATGAATACCCCACTCATACGACATCAAAGTCTTCCTCGACCATCTCTTCAACCCCCACCTACCTCCCTCCCCACCTGTCCCACCTGTTGCATCCCCTCCCAGTCACCCCAACTTGCCGCCCCCTCCTCCCTCACCATCCCATGATGCCCATGCACGTAACCATGATCCTCCGAACCGCACTCGAAGCGGCCGGATTGTACACCCTCCTGATTATTATGGTAACCCCATCTCCTCAGACTTCACCTCTTTTTCTCGTTAGGCCTTGGTAAACTTGACTTTCGGACAGCCTTAATTAAGGATTGTTGCTATTTTTAAGTTTATCGCGTCATTTGTTTTATGTTCACCTATGTTTCTGTTGTCTGACTTCTGAATGCAAAGTAAGGAGGTATTGCCCCTATAATGCCATTCCTTTGTATATATTTTTTTCATGACCATCAGACAGTTAAAGCAGGTCATGATTTATGTTTATAGACAAGTGTAGTTCCTACCGATTAATGCCTTGACATTTGTATTTGTTTGCTATAATTTCATGTGTGATCATCTTTTATGCCAATGATATCTTGTTCATATCCCACATGAGTGTTGTGTGGTTTAAGTTTTAATAATAGCCTTCCAATTGCTTTGACTTTTCCTTTGTTCTGCCTGTTTTCTGACTGCTCAGCTTTTGAATATCCTTCTTTTATTTCCTTTCACATGATGCTTCCAAGATATTTCTGCCTGTCCACAGCCTCATGTGGACCAATTACTAAACTTCCTTTGCACATTTTTGTAAGATCTCTATATTTCACACATGTCTCTATATGACCTTGTCACCATACCTAGATTGGCCTATTTCTAATATTTGTTTGAATGTGTTTTTTAATTATGTTACGCTAACAATATCCTGGTTTCAGGTTTTCCATTCCATAAATGCAAGATTATTATATTTTTATTCCATTATTTCAAGTTTGCTTTATTTTTCCTGCTTATTCGAGACATGGACCTAATTATATTTATACCTAGATGTGTTTATTTTATTGACCAGCTATTTGCTGAATTTGGGTGATCAATGCAATCACTTTCTCTTTGGTTATTATTCCATTTTGGTGGAATTTTTTATTCCTGTTTGTGTACTACACCCTATTACACGTGGAGTTAGTTGTTTTGGATTAATGTCAATATTGTAGTTTTCGTATATTGTTCAGATGAAGTTGGTTTTTGTTTAGTTGTTTAAATTCACTGTGCACACATTTTTTTCCTCAAAGTTTGAATCAGTATTTATGTGATTCTTTGATTTTTGCCTCGGTTTTACAACCTTCAGTAATGCAACACGGAAACAGGAAAATGTTTCATGATTTTTCCCATGTGCTCATTGCCTTTTAACTATGATTTCACTTGATGTTTTTGTCGTACTGTTAACACTATGTTGAATTTGATATTTCTATGTTCTTTTGTTTCCTTCTACCTCTTTCCATTTTCTTTCATTTCTTTAGTCATGCTGTAGTATTCTGTATGTTTTATCATTTTGTACACATAAGTTACATTTTGTATCCAGTCCCCTCTCTCATTTTCTCACTGGAGAATACTCTCAATTGTTTTTTAGGTCACCTGTCCCACTGTAATAAACCTCCTTGAAACGAGGACGTTTCATTTTGAAAGATGGAAGTAATGTAATATATCAAATGTAGGAGCGTTGTCGCTGCAAAACCAAGCTTCAACCACTACAGACATGAGGGAAAACTCCTTCATTGCTATTCCCAGAATTTTGTCCACCCCGACTGGTCATCACATCCTGTGGTCAGTCTACACACCCTACCTCCCTAGGAGCCTAACCTCTCCCATAAACATTTCTGGATAACTTGTCTCCCCATTGTCTACCAGTGCTAAGTTTCTCCCCCATCATCCCCATCATGTAAAATGTGAGTCACTGGTGTCAGTGACCCATGGATTGACAGTGGTCATTACTAACCTACTCCTTTGTTTTATTATAATCTGAATCCCTCTACTTTGAATATTTGAATATTGTAGATTAAGCCCCTCCTTCGAGTATAGATGTATTATAAAAGTGACCATGTGCTTTGGTCAAGAGTCCTCTCTTTCACCCTCTTCGGGTAAAGACACAAAGCGTTGGTCTCCCTTGCCATCCCTCTTTAGGGGCAATATATGGCCGTTTGATGGGGAGTACCTATTAATATATCACATTCCTGTAAAGCGTTATATCCTCTTGTGACTAAATAAAGAGCCTGGATTTGGATGCTTATATGAACTGGTCTCTTCGTCTCTTCTGTGTGCTGTCGAGAAACGTTACCAATGTAACACCGCCGATACGCCATCGAACATCAACGACAAAATAAAGGTGTTACAATATGATAAAATGTAATTTTTATACAAACAACACAGGTAACTTTTTAAAAGTAGAAATAAGAAGTTCTGTTTTAATACACTACAGTGCTTGGAAAATTGTGTCTCGGTCAAATCCATGGAAACATGTGGGGGAAGTGTGAGAGACAAAGAATCACTGTATCAAGGCAAATGAAGAAAAGTAAGTAAATATATTACAATAATACATCATGTGCATTATGATTGGGAATGCAATCACAGAAGATTCATATGACAAAGAAAGCTGTTCTTAATCATGAATCGGTTAAAAAAAAGTCTTCCTGATAAGTTGATAACTTTTTGGTCTTTTACACCACCATGTACACAACTATTCTTTTTACAGTTATCATTTTATCCTTACCACCTACAGTGTATTATACTTGTTACCTACAATGCTGCAACAACTACTATTTCTGCCACTACTTCAAATACTTCTTCTATTGCCAAAACAACAACTACTTACTACTACCGGTACTAATTTAACATCAAAATATGACAACCTTTGATGTACATTGTATGTGTCATGTCAAGAGGCATTTCTTCCACCTTCTACCAGTGGAAGTGCCAAGTGGAAACATGTTACAAAAGCTGGCCATCACCTGCTTTGGTCCAAGAACAGGACCAGTGGGTGACCAGACCGGATGGAGCTAAAAATATCTTGCCTAAACCTAATAGCGTGTTTCAGATATTGGACCTCCTACAAAAGGAGGGCTATTTCTGCACCATTTGAATCGATAATGATCAATACCACAAGCCTGGTGGTCTTGACTAGATTGACATAAGCTTATTGAATGTAGGTGAACTCTTACAGCATAGAGAAATTATAACTTCCTTCACTGAAGCCATCCGTATCAAAGAAATAGAAATAAAGGAGGGCTTCAATGAAGTCCAGATTGCATGCCCAGACGATATTGTGCAGCGATACTGCAGTGCACAACACACACTGGAGGTTGACCCCGGAAGCTTACATGGGCAAAACATAGAGTTCATAGAGAGGTCATGCCAATTTTCGAGTTAGTTGATTATAGTGACCACACGACAGACTGATCTTCAAGACTTCTATTAAAGGTCCTGTTTACCTTTGGGAGCAGTGATTTAAAAATGTTTAAGATATCACTTTTGATGCATATGTGTGGGTCAGTTGTATCACAAAACACCTTACCACATAAAATTTTTGCAATAAAGCCTAAAATATAAGGAGATATCACTATTTCTCTCAATAAATCGTAACTGTAGGCGGTTTAGTCTGAAAATATTTTTATTATAACTATTGTTCACATTTTGTATGTTTAACAATATTTAACATCTATTATACTGGTTCAAATTGTTACATTGGTTGTTTCTATCCCTAACTCACATTTTAGAATGATTTTGAAGCAGTAATGAGCGGTTTTTGTTTCATCTGCAAATGGTAAATTATGCCTTTAAACCCTCGAGTGCATCCACAGTGCTAACCTATACAATCTAATCATCAAAGTTGAAAACTATGAGTTAATCTCAAAGATGAGAAATGTGTATGAACCTATAACTATTATTTTGAAAGGACAGTATGGGATGATTCAATATTCAGGCACTGATATTGCCATTCCTTCTGGGTGAAATATATCTCAACAACCATCTCTTCCACATGTACGTGTGTATGTGAGTATGTTGCACAAATGTGTGCCAGGCACTTCAAACCCTTGTGCCTGCCTACCCTTCCCCACTGTTGGGGAAAATAAAAAGAATAGCCGCTTGCCTAGTTCCAAGTATCGAGTCATTTTCTCCATAGAGCCCATTCGGACAAAAGGGAAAGTTATGTTGCAATGCCCTGGTATGATGTACATGTACAGCTGTATGTGTGTGCTACAGTCAGAATTCATCGGTTGGATAGCTGGAAAGTGAAACTGTAGTAAATTGGAGTCTTCCACAAACTTCTAACTGGGCAAAATCAACAAACTGAAGTACTTGACAGCTGAAAAGAAAATCAATCAAATCATGAGATTGTATATGTTGAAGGCTGTGGTGATTTATGGGGAGATCCCGTGATACAGACTGCTTGGAAAGTAGATTTTTCAGGAAAAAAAAACAATCAAAGACAATTCCTAGCAAAAGGAAAAAGATCAAGCAGTGCCAACAACTAAATATTTTTGTAAACGTGATTACATTCCTCATGTATCAGGGTATTACTTACAGTCACAGAATGTGACTATGTACAATCAATGGATCAAACATTACAAAACCTCAATGGGCTTAAACCACAGGACAGAAGAGAATAGAAAGAGAGAGAGAAAAGAAGGAGAAGACAGAGAAGAAGAAGAAGAAGAAGAAGAGGAGGAGATAGATGAGAAGAAGAAGACTTCAGGGACAAAAAGAGGGGATAAAGCTTTGTGTATTCGTGTATGAAGATCTATAACAAATACTGGTCTTGAAATGAGCTACTTATAAACATATGTACCTACTATTAGAATACACAAAAGGGAGAGGAATGGGAGTCCTGAAAACAAACAAAAACAAAAAGATGAAACTTGCAAAAGGGAAAAAAACAACACAAACTCCACCTTTTTATCAAATATTGATACTGCTCATCGATCAGAATGCTTTCAGGTTGAAGTGCTTATCAAAGCAAGGTTGATTTCTGTGGAGAAATGTTTGGGTAAAAGCTTATCCACTGGGTATACAGCTATCACAGAGCATCTTTTTTTTTTTTTTTTTTTTTGCCATCTCTTTCCCAACAGAAATGTCTATTACTGCAGCCATTGTCAGGCATATCTTTATTACACTGTGCAGAGAAGAGCTCTTTCACACCTTACACCTAGGGAAATCTCTTTCTCAGGAAAGGAGCAAGGCAACAGGTCCATTCACACATGACAGATCTAAATCTCATAGCAAAAATTAATTCTTTCAACCACTGTTCACTGATGGCCAAAAGACTACACAAAGCAGCCACAAGCCAAGTACTCTGGGATCTCTGAACTGCACGTGCCTAAACAATGACCGGAGTGTGAACCCCGGGGACCCTAGTGTGCAGACCCAGTGTGAAGAATTGCATCATGGGATTTGAAAAAAAAAGATTTTTTTTTTTCATATGCCATTCACATGTCATTCACACACACTGCGTGAGGCAAATTATCACAAGGATTCCCCCTAATATGTGTCATTTACAAAGATTTCTATTAAAAGCACTATGCAATTTTATGCAAGATCTTAATGTTGCAATGAAGGCCCTAGAAATGTAAAATGTATGTTGTACAAAATCCCACAGGACAGCCAAAAAAGGCGTACGTTCCCCATTGCACACTTACAATCTACAGAATCTTCAGTGTTGCTGTCCGTAGCTCAGTGATGGCCAATGGAAGGATTTCAATTGACATGCTCCTAAATCTGTTATAGCGGTTGTCACATACTCTCAGAGTCACAAGAGAAAATAGTTATCCTGCACATCCATTATTAAAGGTAATTGAAATGTTTTAGTGCATCCGTGTCTGACTGCCAATAAAGCCAATCAATAAAGTATGTATTTCTACCTCATCAGGTCATAGCACATAAGAGGGAAAATCCCCTAATTCTCCACTCCACAAACTTTCCTCAAACTCTACAGTCCTGATATCTTATCAAAACATTCACAAAACAACTGAAACAAATGACATATGAACAGGGAAAAACTGAGAAAGTCTGTGTTTTGTTTGGCAAAGCACCCAGATCTGAGCAGGTCACACTCTGTACAAAGAGACAGAAACATGGCAATAGAGAGTATGAGGGAAACAGACAGACAGACAGACAGACAGAAAGGCAAATAAGCCAAAAGATGTAGAAAGACAGACAGAAAATGAAGCATATATACTGTAACCCTAAAATTCATAATCCTCCCCCCCCCCCCCCCCCCGCAAGAAAAAGAACAACTAAGCTACATAACAACCCCTGGAGGTAGTGCAATATCCAACCCAGGTGCTCTGTCAGTATGTCAGTATGTCAGTATGATTGTAGTACAATGTAGCTCCATGGCAAGACAAGGCACAACCACAGGACAAATGCAAGGTGAATACAGTGCACAAAATTCCATGTAGTTTGATAATAAAATAATTTATCTTGAATGAAACAATCAGATGTACAGTTGGACCCGGAATTCTTTCAAAGCCTAGCTTACATTGACGTGTTCCTATCTGCTGGACCTACTACCATAAAAAAAAAACAACATCAAAAACTGTTATCATACCAACGCAGCACACCACTACAAATCTGCGCGCCATGTTAGACAAATAAATAAGCCATGACTGCAAGAATGTTAGCCCTTTCATCTAAACAGCATGGCATCTTTTCAGCTCAGTAAAAATCACATGACTTTGACGTCTCTCGTGCAGAACTCTGACAATGAACAAACTACCCGACAATTTTTTTTTTTAATGGTTAAATAGCGACTCCCTTGGTAGACAGTTTTTTAGGGTAGGGGATGGGTACAATAGGATGATATCGTTCACAGATACAGCTTTTGAGTTATACCCCTGTCATAGAGCAAACGTTTCTTATGAGAAAATTTTAACTGAGCCGAGGACTCAGCACTGTAGAATATACAACCTGGGTCCTGTTTTAGGAAGAGTTATAATTGAATATATACTTGATTTCGATTGTAAGTCTATGGCAGCCTGTGTGGTAAGGAAATTTATAATTGATCATATCTTTTGATATTAAAAATGGGGCCCTGTGAGAAAACATTGCCACAAGATCATGTGGTCATCACACATACTTTGAGATGCTTGCAGAAAAGCATTCAAGTCATAATGAGGTTATAATGGTGAAATAAAGATTATGTCACTAGTTTGCTTTTTTTTTATAATTGAATTTCTTTTGAACTGATTGCCTTTGTTTGACTAGCTTTCATTTCCCCCCCTTTTCTTCAAAGTAATTCCCTCAGTTCTATTATATACAGTAGGTCAATTTGTCCACTTATTCTTACTAACCACAGAAAAATATTGTGATGAGTAGGTAGTAGACAACTTCCGAATTAAATATGGTACCTATCAACATTGTAGGATAGATCATACTGGACACTATAAAAGGGTTTTCCAAGGATGGCAGAAAGGAATGAGAGCTAATACCAAGACCAGAAATGTGTATTGATCTCTTCTTTCATCGTGGCCGACTCGCCACATAACTTCGTCATAATTACATTTCTCCGTCTCCACATTTTCTTCTACCAATACCTAACTCCTCAAAATTGATACATCACATCCACTCCTAATTGATCCATCATAACCCCCTTGCAAAAGAAAAAAAGAGACAAAATCTTTGCAAAACCAGAAAACTTATGTGACATGTGTTTCTCCCCTTTCCCTACTGCCAAAACATAGTCTTAATATGAAGTCAACTTCCACCATGTGTTCTGTACACCTTCCATTCATTAGAATGAAAACCAGAACAAGGATACAATACAGGTTTCAAAGCCGAGTAGAGTAACCTACCTAAACTGTTAATACTCATGCATCCATCATGTGAAGTGCCGCTATCCACATCCACGCCTGGTAGTGGTATACTCATATGAAAGCAGCTAGCAGGTTGCATCTATTCAGAAATTCAAGGTAGCACCACTGAATTCAACAGGGTGTTCCTGCTCCTGTCTTGTTCACCACAGATCACTATGGCGGGAGTCCCTGCATGTTCCAGGTTGATTTCACAGCCACAGGTTGTTGGTTGCTCACTCTTCAGTAATCTCGTTGGTCCCTTGGAGTTTGCTATGAATGCCTTTCACAACAAAGTTATAAACTGGGCCTGGTGCCGAGCGAGGCTCCAGGATTGAATGTATTTCAGTGTGTGGGTGTGTGTATGTATGTTTGTCGCGTGTCTCAGCAAGGAAGTACAGTGTGTATGTGTGTGTGTGTGTGTGTGTGTGTGTGTGTGTGTATGTGTGTGTGTGTGTGTATTTGTGCTAGCCTCTCTCTTTCTCCTTCTTCCTCTCTCTCCTTTCTTCCCCACCCCTTTCTATAGCATGGCATTGGTAAAGGTTTCAGGACAGTCTGAAAGCCCAGTCCCTCCAGAGAGTCACTGACTCACCCAGTGTGTGTGGGATGGCCTAGAAACCAGATCTTGTCGCACCTTCCTGATCTTGTGGAAATGTGCAGTGTAATTGGGTGATATCACAGACGAAAGAGAAAAGTTATCATCGATTTAAAGGAGAACACACCCGAGAAAGAAAGCTGCAGTACTAACAGAAATGGACCAAAGAAACTCTGAACCACACAGGACAGACGTTAAAAAAAACCCCAACAAATTCTATGATTGCGTGATATCATTATCCATAATTCCCCTATTCTTCTTATCACTGGTCAACTACTTTGTAGATGATCTGTTCATGTCATGCACTGTCCCTTTCTTAAACCTCTTGTTCTTCCATGCATCAATTTCAGAAATTTCACATCTTCTCAAATAACTCATTTTCTTCAAGACTCTGAGACAATATACAACAGAAAACCTGCTTAGATTGCCTCAAATCTTCAAATACTTGCGCAATCCCATGAAAACATTTCCTTATTTATTAGTTTAGTTAAACAACTTGCACTCAGCACAACTTAATGCTCTAATGCATTTCAATAAGTTATTCAAAGCCATCAAAAAAGGATATATGAACCATACCATAGTATCAAATATTGGACACGTGGATACTGGAAATTCCGATCAATCCTACTAATGCACGACAATAAAAAATCACAAAGGTACATGTAACATAAGAGCTAGAGATTCCAAAAACTAACAACCCATCCATGACATAACTGTGCCTACATATTTACACACACACACATACACACACACACCCTATGGAATGCTTCTCAAAATGAAATGCTGTTTCAGAGCAAATATTCACAAACAATATGGCATTCATGTTGACAATACAACAAACACACCACATCACAAATAATGTGGAAGTACTTGTACCAATGGTATGCAATGCCTTTGAATAAAAAACTCTGCATAATCTTGCTGTGTTTTTGTTTGTTTTGGGTTTTTCTTTTCAAAAGGTATGGTATGTAGCAGGGCTGTTGGATACACTATTGCATGTTAACGGTAAGTCAAAATGAGGGCATTCAACTGAGAAATCAAATATGGTACAGTGTAAGTTGATAGCGAGTTTAGATAGACAGACTGTTAGCATACACTTGCACTGATATTTCAAAGTTAAGAGTACAAAACAAAACAAAAACACTGCACTAGACACATGATCCTGTTTATTCTCTTATCACAAGACCCTTTCTTTTCCCCTCCCCACCCCCATACACACCACTTTAATAGTTAAACCAGACTGAATCACACAATTACCTTAGCAAAACGCTGACATCTGATGACATTTTATTCACTACGGAATTTTATTTCTATATACATTTTTTTTTCCTTTCTGTATTTTTTTCAATGTAAATTCTGGATCAAAGTCTAAACCAGGAACCAGGCAGAGAGTATCACTGGCTGTGAGCTGTGCATGTAAACAGGACTTCCCAGGTAATGGACATACCACGAAGGATAATCATCAGTCCATCAAAAACCAATCGAGGGTCATACAGTCAATAAAAGGGCTATTCACACCTACAGGTGATGATGCCCCACCCCTATTCAATATTCCAATGAATTAAAAGAAAAAGGTTCTTTTGATATGTGCAGGCTACTGAAAGGCAAATATTACTGAATATATGAAACCAAGAGCAGGTAGATCATCATTCATCAAAACGATCATTTTTAGATGTTGGCCTTCTCAATCTCCCATCCTCCGGCTAAAATCACAAATAATCACAACACAGATAGATAGATACAAACAGTGTAGATACATAGACTAAAGAGATAGATAGATAGATTGATTGATAGATAAATAGATGAATAGATGGATAGATAGATGGATAGATATACAGATAGATAGACAGATAGTTACATAGATACATGTACATGAATACATCCATACATACATATTATATATACATACATTCATACATTCCTCCATACATACATACAATTGTACCTACATATAAAGATAGAGATTGACAGATAGACATGGATAAATACATTGCAGATGGATGGAGAAATAGACAAATACGGACGGACCTTAAACTTTGCAAGACTGATTAGGTGATCCGCTGGATTTGTGATAGGGGGCAATTGACCATGCAATTTTTAGATGTTCATCAAAGAACTGATATTACATGCATTGCTAATCAACAATGGCATGTCAAAATGTAGACACATGGATTCAGGGCTGTTAAGAAAACAGAAGGAGGGGGAAGAGAAGAGAGGGAAAGAATAGGAGAGGTGGGGGACAGGGATCTAGACGGGGAGGGATCTCAGCTTGGTTTTTCAACACATTCATCTGAGTTCTTTGCACACCTGTATATATAAGCCATCTAAAGTTTTCAATAGAAAATTACATGTCAGCACACAATGACCACACCCAATCTTCCTTTTTGTTCACAAATGGCATTCAGCTAAATAAAACTGTTATTCAAAATTATCAAAGGTGCAAACTTATGCCACTTACACCTGCACATTAGCTGCACTTTATTGCCTCGACAACAGTTACTCACAAACACGACCACGCACACTATTGTGAATGGCCTTGTTTGCTGCAGAATCAAAGAGAAGTCAGGACAGATATATCAATGACAATGACAGGATATTCTTATCTGTCACTGCACAGGGACATCTTCACCACAAATCTTTCTGGCTTCTGGGGGGAAAATGATGGAAAAAACCCACACAACTTTTTTTTTTTTTTTTGTGAAGCAAGTAATTTTGCAAGACAATCACGATGCGCCACATGCTAAAAAGCATTATTGCATTGCAAGTGCAAGTACTGTACGTGACCTGGAGAAGAAAGGGGGGATGTGTTTCTGTTTTTTTTTTTTCTTGGGTGGCGTCAGGGGAAGAGGAAGGGGAGGCCTACGAGAGAGGGGATGGCTGAAAGGGGAAAAATTTCAGCTCACTGCATGTTATGCTAGCTCCTTTGATGACCACTTCAGTCCTGTCAGAGAACATGTTTGCAGAGTGAATCAGATTCGGCATGACTCCATCACAAACACATGCTGTAAACTGGCTATAACATCACACATGCACACACACACTGCCAGATGCATAGTGACATTGTACTCTGCGTGTATGTGCATATCTGTGACAGGATACATACCCAACCCTACCCCCCCGCTTTTCCCTTTTCATCAATATCCTTCAGGATCCACACCTCTCCATCAGTAAACAGATTGAGTATCCTTTAATGTCAGAGACCTTACACTCAGGAGCATGGGCCAGTTCTCTGCATGTGGCGAAAACCCGGAATGAAACACAATATACTATAATTCTTTTTTTTTAATGTTTGTTAGTTTTTGGTTTTTCTCTCTCTCTCTCTCTCTCTCTTTTTTTTTTTTTGGGGGGGGGGGCAGATATAAAGTATATTTCCTTACTCCTGAGCACAGTTGATTATCACATCTGACAGGTACGGCATACAATGTACCTCGACTTCCTGGGACCACTGCATATATCTATACATGTACATAAAAGCAAGTTTTCAAGCACAGGTCAAGGGTCAGAAAAAAAGTTCAAAAAAAAAAAAATGACATTGCAAAACATTGGGTGATTTCAGTTTGGTGCTAGTGCTGGTGATGCAAAGTGTTACCTCCTAAAACAATTGAATTAAATCACGCTTCAACACCTACATAATGTACTATTGTCAGATAATGCAAACAATTGTGATTATCGAATCCCAACTCTAGTATTATCTTCACACCACCATGAAGTCCATGTGATCCACTAAGATTACACAATGAAAAAGCAGTTGCACTTGGTTAAAGTCAATACAAACAGATTCAATCAATCAATTCATTTGAAATGAAAACATGACAGAAATGGGAAAGGAAGTTTGTTTGCACAATTGTTTGTTGATAATATTTCTTCTGTTGTTTCTCTTGTTGATATACTGAAGCTCACAGTCTGCTACTGACATACTGTACATTACTTCTTCATTTCAGCTCTAGTAGCAAGTGGTGCCTACATTGTATGTATCTTGAAACTGATGTATTATGACCTAATAATTGACACAACACAAAACGATACATAATAGTAATTTTCATCAGAGGCAATATTAAATAGTGACCCTGCAAACTCCCAACCAGGCGATTCACACAGAAGAATTATTGATCTTCAGTGCTTATTTGCCACTGTTCACACATGACCAAATACACAAGCAAACAAACACTAATTCTGATGCATGATAAAGCATGATAAATCTCCAAACTGGGCATGCCTAAACAATGACTGTAGCGTGACCGCGGACACCATATTATGCAGATCTATTGTGGCAAGTTGCATTATGAGACTGAACATTTTTATCTTATGTTTGTGTGTGTGTACCATTCACACACAGTGGGCAAGGCAACTACAATGTATTGCCAGGGCTTTTAATAAACAAACAAAAAAATGATGATGAACTAATTCTTGCATTGCTATCAGCAGCATGTCGATAGACTGAATCTTGCTGCCAGGTGATTGGTATCCACTGGTCGGACATGTATTAGTTCCAGTGGTTGCAGACATTACAAACAGATGGTCCTTGCACTTTAGTAAATCTCCCATGGTATTGACATGGACAACACAAGTTAAGAAAAAAAAAAGAGCAGTGTTCAGCAACTGAAATTGAAAGCAACTTGATGAGTGTCAGAAGACATTCAAGGGTATGTAAGCTGGACGATCAAGGTTTACATAGCAATTAAGTATTTGTTCACCTGCTGTGTGCTCATCTACATGTAGTTCTCCAATGCAAATGCAAATTAGAGAGATAGCATTGTCTTCCTTCTCCTATCTTGAAAACACATTTAATCTCTTTTTTACCTTGTTCCCTTCCCACTTTTTCCTTCTATTTTGGAGTTGAGTGTTCCACTTATTTTCTCTTTCAGCCCCTCATATGGTATGCCTCTTTGGCATGGGAGGATTGAAATGCTCACAATGCAGTGTGATCTCTCATTATCTCTACCAGCCATATGTGAGCGAAATGAAAGGTATCTCAACAACGGTCCAGGTGTCAAAATGCTATGTTAATATACTCTGCAATGTCTGGAAAGAAATGAATCTCAAAAGAATGTGATGATGTTCTCATTAAGATGATTATGGCCTACATTGAAATCTTCACAACACTTTTGCAGGAAAATTAATCAAAACTCAACAAATCTATGAAATCAGTCCCTGCAGGCAACTGTTGTCCACCATAATGAGAAACTTTGTTCAGGTTTAAAGGACAAATTCACCCAAATGTAACTGTGAATTGAGTGAATACATTGGTAGAAGACATTTGTGAAAGTTTCATGACAATCAGACAATTCATTCAAAATCTAGGAATTCTTAAAGTTTTTTGCAGCCATTGCTGGATGAGAAGACTACTACAATTTGTGATATCACATTTGAAGAACGATATAAAGAAATAATGGAAATTCAACATATTTTCACAATTTCTAGCACAATAAAAGAGCACTTGACTTGCCTCTTTCAGAAAGCAGGGGGAATAATATTACCCTTGACATACATGTGTATAAAGTAACAAGTTGAGGGAAAGTGTACTTTTCATTAAAAATGAAACTTTGTGGAAATCACTTTTACATTTTCTTTATATCGTTCTTCATGTGACATCACAAACTGTAGTTGCCTTGTCATAAACTTAAAAATTTAATAACTTTTGGACAAATTGTATGATTTTCTTCAAACTTTCACTGATGTGTCCTACTAAATTGCTGCATTCACTCAATCCACAAGTACATGTATATTTGGGCAAACTTGTCCTTTAATGGTTAATGTTGGTCACTGGCTCAACAAAGAAAATCAAGCTCCAGATCTTAATCAGCACCATTGATGTTACCAATGTAAATGGCAATAAGAGGGCAAAGACATTGGTAAGAACAAAATCAAGATTGTATCATCCTGAATGACTGCAAGTTTTCTTCTTTCATTTTCTTCTGTGGTACAGAGAGAGTAAAAAAAAAAGGGGGGGGGACTGTAAAACACTGGTGCATCAGTCAAGAACAGTGAAGAGAGCCACACACAATATAATAATACATGTGAATTGCACACAGATCTATAGTAAGAAATGTTTACACTTTCTCATTGCTCTGATAGAATCAATAACACTCACCAAGACAAAATGACAGTGTGGACACTTGAACACTTGACTCGACTGGACTCGAGTTTCTGCAGTGTGGAAGGAATGAATCAAATTGCAAATATTGCATGAATTATAATGCTCGCATTAAAAAGACAAGTTCTTCTTACATGATTGATACTTTTCTGTGAAGTATATGAGGGCCATTGAGCAATTCCTCTTGTTATGAACTTGCACAAGTTTTGAGCAACAAGAGAATTTCCTTTGTGAATAGCAAATCTTATTCTCTATCTTATTATTCATTAGTGAAGAAAATTTCAAGTTGCAAAGCTTTACTTAGTAGTGGTATCATCAGTAATACAACTGTAAAAACTGACAGCTCTGCAACAAGTTTCACTTACATAAATTACAATTCAGTAGATCAGGTGGGCTGTATATTGCCATAATCAATTTCCTACCAGAGTGCACATCCTTAGAAGCACACAGTCAAGGGTCACATGAGAGAGAATCTTATAGAAGGAGGAAACTATCATTACTAACTGCTTGATGACACTAAGAGTCCTTTAAAGTGAACATCATGTACATAGATCTAAACGAAGCAGAAACAAAAGTCCCACATTTTGACACAACTGACCATACGTTTAAGTATACGTAATGGCACTGGGGTCACAATTTAACACACCTCAATGTTTGTGGAAACCTCTACATTTCCTGAAAAAGTTGGACACGTGAGCTAACACAAGCAGTTTTTTTCAGTGTCTGCTGCCCTCTTTTGATGTAGTATTTACAGGGCACACACATAGTATTAAACAAAAGAATATTATACTAACATGTTAGAACTTGGTTTGCAATACTTGCATAGCCATGGCGAAGTTAGGCATACATGTGTTGAGAAGCATCATTACTGTATACTGATAATAAATAATCTTAGCAAATTCTAACAATGTAAAAAGTGCAATTTAGTGCATGATTAATGAATATGAAAGACATGGCTCAGGGTCTGACCTACTAACAAGCAGTCCAGTTCCGTCTGAGCCTCTGCCAGAAGTCTGAAAATGAGACAGGAAAAAAAAAAATTGAGTCTGGGAAGAAGTCATTTCACAATATTGCACAGTTACTCTAATAACACAGATGTAAATTCAAAATTCAGTGAGTTATTTGACTGTGTATGACACAAGATGTTGCTATAAGGAATGAATCAAAGGCATCAACACAGATGAGAAACTGCAAATTCATATTCAGGTTTATCAAGAACTTAGGAAGTACGGTTGTACAACTGTACATGTACTTGCAAATTACTCTGAAGACCCTATGTTCAGGTTGTCAGCTTTGTTTTCCTGAGCCAAATAACCAATTGTCAATGTAAATTAGCACTACATCCATTGTTACATATCTGGTATGGTGTAAATTTTCCTCTGTGATTTTGCAATTATCACAAAGACACATTATCAGCAACAAAACTAATTTTACCTGAAAAAAATGTTTATGATCAAGTGGCCAATTATGATTTTGACGAAGGAAAAAATCTACATATATCATACTGTACATTACATAATCATACACGTTCATATTGATTGCTTTTAGAGTTCGAACTCCTAGAAATATTGTTTGTTGTATTTGATGACGATACCTATAACTACAGAAATCCACACAATACCAATGAAAAGGTGCTTTTATTCACTATTAGTGAAAAATGAAAATCAATACTCTGATAATGGATTATGATGGTACTCCACAAAGCTCTGTATTCACCCTCTGAACCATTTGCTGAATCAGCTCTTTTACTGTACTAGAATGGTAATAGCGCCCCCTCCAGTCATATGATTTACAACTTTCCTGATCAGGTCACAAGGGACCATGAGGGTCCCTTTAACAAACAATAAAAAATTGTTTTTCATACAAATCAACGTAAAACTGCATTGATGTGTTAAAAAAAACACTATTATACACAAGGGAAGGAGATAGGAAGAAAGAGAGAATGGAAGAGAGGAGAGAGGCAAGGAGAGACTGAGAGAAAGATGGAAACAAAAAGAGAGAGAGAGGGAGAGAAGGGGAGAGGGAAAGAGACAGGGAGAGGCACATGTATGAAGTATGATTAGTCACTAAAATAATAGACCACTGGCAGCATAGTGCCTGTAACATGGCACTCTAACGTCATTGAATAGTATGTAATACCTCAACATTTAAAAGGGATTGTACTGTTTTGGTTGAGACCTAACTTCAGATTTCTAACATTGTTTGGTGAAATAATATTGTAATGAGAAACCTCTTATGAAAATATGATAGAGCATGTAATTGCAAGAGGGATTCAATGTTTGTTAACTTGATGAAAACTGGATATGAAATGGCTGAGATATCCAAAACAGAGTAATCCTAATTAAAGGTGTGACACATCTTTTATCAGGACTGCTTTGTTTTACTTTGTTTTTGGATGTCCCAGCCATTCCAAAACCAATCTTCATCTAATAAACTTTGAATTCCTCTTGGAATGGTATGCTCTGTCTTATTTCATAAGTGGTTTCTTGGTATCTTGAAAAAATTTTAAAGCCCAATCCTCATCTCCACCAGTACTATACCATCCCTTTAACTATATGCATGTTGATATTCATGTATGAATGTGGTATGATAATGGTTATTCAAGTAATGTAATTCCCCTCCTTTCCTGAATGCATCCACCCCCTACCTCCTGGTGTCCTCCAGTTCCTCCTCTGCTTTGTATCTCATCTGCACATGCTCCTCCAGTCCAGATGTCTGCGTCTTGAGGTCAAACCTCGTCACATCCAACTCTTTCTGAAGAAGCAGGCACTGTTGAATTTGGAGAGAATTGTGGAAGGGGGAAAAAAGAAGAAGAAGAAGACAGAATCTGTGATTAAGTACTGATGAAGGGATAATATGTCTGGAAGTTATCTTTACAGTCTATCATTTTGTGATGAAGTCAACATTATCCAAACAGCAACAGCAATCTTTTGGGGCATTCATCTAAAATGCATGCAACCTTGCAGAGGGATGTTACCATGCTTTCCAGGTCTGTAATCTTCTGCTGGTCTCGCTTTGCCGTAAACTCCATGATCTCCACCTCGGCGCGTGACAACTCCAGCTCATTCTGAATCTGACTGAGTCTGTGGTTGAGACTATCCATGCCATCGCCCGAATCCCGGCTCTGCTTCAGCCGGTGATTCTCATCTCTGACTGCCTTCAGGTCCTCTCCCATCTTGATTGCCCTACAGGGCAAGATGAAGACATAAGTGGGAGTTAAGTGACTTTGAAACTGGAGTCTGAACAAGTTCATGGAAAATATGTAAATAACATTAAAAAAAACATGAGCAAGTCTGCGGTCAAGAATAATAAGCCTTTTCTTTCATGTACTCTACAGACTTTAATGGGGTTTTTTTTTACTGGTGTCTTCTATGATAGAATGTTGGTTTTGTTTTGTTTTTTTCTTTTTGCTTCTCTGTTTTGCTAAAAGGCAGGTGATAAAAACCTTTTAAGATGCTTTCTCCAACAAATGATACAGTATTGCTATACGTCATGTTGCAATTAATTGCAATCATCTACATGTACATGCATTAGTGAATTCATTCTTGTGATCAACAAGTATTCATACAAGCATATTAATCATCTCATGGATAGCATTATGGATTCATAAATGCAAAAACCCCTCACTGCCCCCTGAGAAATAGATAAAAAATGAAAGACCTCAGGCAACTTGCAAAAGAAAGAAATTGGAAAGCATTATCCATTTATCTCTTTTTGCATAAAATTTTGATAGTCTCGCAGTGTTCTAGAGGGAGGAAAATGTCTCACTCCTTGTTTAATACATAATTAAAGTTCTCATTTGGTTGGAGAGGAGAGGTTAAATAAATCTAAGTCATCACTACTATGACAGATAAATCTTGAACTCTATTTCCAGACTATAAGGCAAAGAATTGACAGATTGGATGCATATATGACACGTTTTCAGTGTTACCCCCATCGCCAACAGCTTCGGGGGGGGTGTTAAAAAATTAACAAGAATTGTAACATCCTTCAAGGAACGGGTTAAGAATTGTGAAGGACTTTCAAACACAAAAGGCAAAATCAGCAAAAAAACAACAAAAAAACTGTGCTCGACAAAGGTTGGAATGTGACCATCGTGTAGTAGTACCTGTGATCAGAGTTCTTCTTTGCCTCCATGACCCACTTCATATTACAGAGCAGGCTTTCCAGCTGTGATCTCAGCTTAGTTATGGTCTGTCAAAATAACACAGAACAAATTTATTACTGTCAGATATCAGTGACTGAAGAATGATCAGCATACATGCAGTTATACCGATTCCTTTGATTTTTAGCTATATAGGCCCTCGATTGGAAGAACTTGATTTGTGCCCACTTAGAAGACTGGTAAATCGTAATTCAGTCAGTCGCTTTATAGGCGCAGAGATTTTTGCTGTTGTTGAAGACAAGATCTGATAGATTTGTTCAATTTGTTGAATAGTCACTACTCAGCATTAGGGTGCTAAATAAGAATTGACTCGAAAGAGAAAATGCATTTGCAAATGACAAGGTGCGTAAAATTGATCAAAAGCACACACTTCCTGCATTTCAATTATCCACAAAGTAAGAGGCTGTCACATGCTGGTATAAAAAGCAGGAAAATCTATAGCTAGTATTTTCAATTGATGACAGTTTTTGCTTTTGCCTTTTCAAAGAATAAATAAATCAACAGCAATATATCCGCTGCTACATTTGATTATGACTGTTGCGACTATTACCCCAGCAGTACCCCTTTGTCGGAGGGGAAGTGAATATTTCATGACAAGTGCATACTCTGGCTACAATAGAGTGGCAAACATAGTTTTTGGCTAAATAAAGTTGTTATCATGGCAACAGCTTTTCACACACTTGGAAAACATATTCCCATTGTTCAGTCTTTTAGCCCATCGAAGACGAGTCCCAAGTATACTCGAGCAGGCATCTATGGGAAATGTGTGATGTGGCAACATCAGCCCGTTCTCAATGGGTTAAAGGTACTGTTTACCATTTGGAACAGTCATTTTAAAAATGGTTGAGTTATCGCATTTGATGTATATATGTAGATCAGTTGTATCACAAAACACCCTGCTATATAAATATTTCGCAGTAAAGCCTAAAACATAAGGGGATATTACTATTTTTCTCCACAAACCATAACTGTAGACGGTTTATTCTATAAACCATTTTATCATAACTATTGTTGACATTTTGTATGTTAAAAATACTTAACATTGATTACAATGATTAACCTTTTTACACTAATTGTTGTTACTATCCCTAACTCACATTTCAAAACTATTTTGAAGCACTGAATTTGGGCGTTTGTTTCATCTGCATATATGGTAAATAATGCATTCAATGTTTGGTCTGAGAAACATGCATACACATATGCATACACACACACACACACACACACACATACAGCAACAACAACACAAACAACAAAATATCCTGCATATCTTTTTTACCCTGAGGTCATCGTATGCAAAAACTAGATTCAGTTTATTGGAAATTTGTGAAAATAGTTTATTCCACAATTTTCCACAATCAACTGCCCAACTGACCAATTACACACCAACTCCTGTATGCAATACATCCCCTTCAAGATTTGTTTGCCAAGAATACAATTAAGTCACTTCAAATGGTTACTCATGTTTGTCACAAGACAAACAGGTTTTGTGAAATCATTCCAATACATTCATTCATCTGGACGTCCACCATCCCTCAAAAAAAAAAAATGAAGCATAACACTAAAATGGCTAATCACTAACAACATTTACCTCGCTATCATGGAGCAAGAACTGTGAAGGTCTCTAGCGACAATCCATTCTCTTGGCTGGCATCCCCCGCTGGATGTTTGAGTGGTGTGTTAATCTAGTTAAGTGCAGACACTATCCCACACTCAAGACATGGGGTACTAATGGAATTGGTTTTAATGGAACATCAGAGCCCATGAAGTTAGTATCTCCCTCTCTCCCTCTCTCTCCATATTTCAATTTACCACACGAATACAACTTCAAGCTTTCAAAGCCAAGCAGGTCACGTCTATAATTGCAGACACACTCTGCTACCATTGTGTACACGCACATTTGAATGATGTAACATCCATGCAAATAAGCAATTTGATGCACGTAAAGTACATGTAAGAGGTTATTTCCATTGTATTCGCCAAAATGAGATGTTTTGATTTTAGTAGGCAATTCACAAAAGCAGAACCCTGGACACTGAAAGTAACATCCTAATGAAGAAAAAACAGACAAACAAACAAACATGCAAACAAACTAAGAACTGGACAAACCAAGA